>NC_142707.1:58245893-58396537 GCF_055471065.1 Atractosteus spatula
GTTAAGGTGAATTAACCACTCTTTCGTTTCTATTAATGCAATGGAACTGAAAACATACACACACATACAGTATCTTCTTTCCAGCTCTTTTAATCCCAAACCTTCTACAAACTCTTCCTTTTACACAGTTCCTCAGCTGTTTTGTCATTTATACAGACATAAGACTGACTATCAAACCAACATCATCAAAATGCAGTCTTCATTGAGGTTATACAGTACTCTTCACACGGCATGAAGGGAGCCCTCACCTGAATAAAAAAAAAGAGCCCTTGAACACCAAACCCACAAGGAGTCCCCACACATAGAACTGCCTTCCACTTGCACTCTCTGTTCCCCAGATCATCAACCACAACCTCTCCATTTTACAGAGCAACCCTTCATCTGGAGCTTTTCTACAGACTCACCCATCTTCTACCTGACCACCTAATAAACAAACCCTTCTTGGCTAGAGTTTGCTTAACTGTCCACATCTGAGGTCCATGTCAGGCACTTTCTGTTGCAATAGAGCCCCACTGTATCCTCTGCAAATGCTTCAGGTGCAGCTCTTCCTGCCTCTTCTGGGATTCAGTATTGGTCACTCTTGGGCTTTAAGCCTGCACAGCGCCACTCCCTAGACAGTAGATAACTCCGCCATGGCAAAAGACTGTATCTTCTACCACAGTCCAGATTTTAGAGGGGTGTGACATCACTTATGTAACTGACTCAGTCCATGAGCCCTATTGCAGTATAGAACTAAATATCCAACGACACACACATGGCCATACCGCCCATTTCAGGATCTCCTAAAAAAGACACCATTTCTCTTATTTCTCTTGTAGAATGTGCCCTACCATTTGCATTGGTGAAACGGGAAGAAAAGTGCCCAACCAGGGCCAGCAGCCAAAACAGGCTGTGATTCCTATATGGTTCACCCAATATAGACATAAATACCCTTGAATTAAACTGACATTCTGCACTTTAATTTCATAGTCATTGTTTTATTTCAAATCCAATGTGCTGGAGTACAGAGGCAAAACATAAAAAATTGTGTCACTGTCCAAATACTTATGGACTGCACTGTATCTTAAATGTAAAATTACCTTAAGGAGTCATAGAAGATTTTAGTTCCTGAAATCTATGAAACACCTTAAATATTAATGGGCGATATTGTGCCAGTAGAGTAACTACAGTATATAAGACCTAATGTATTTGTACTGTACTGCCATTTACAAAAATTTCAATTTCAATAAGAAATTACTGTTAAAATGTGACCATGACTAAATAGTGACTAAATGTGATACAGTATGTTAGTATGTTAAAATAAACATAAAGTTTGCACAGAGAAGTAATGCAATTAAAACCTAAAGTATCATTAAATGTTTATCACAAACTGGAAACATATAGCAGCCAGTGTTCAGAGAAGAAACAGCAGTGATGGAGCAACTTTAGAACTTCGCATTCTTAATTCTTTTATAAACCCTATACTTCTTCAGAGCAAGCTTTTCAAATCTTCTTCATTAAATCACCTCCTGTATCCTCTTACCAGAGTAACATTATCTACCTCTCAAGTAGTAACAGAGGGGCTCTGTCTCTTTAAATTGTAGACAATTATCTAGTTAGTTTAATCAGCTTTGTACTGCACAGAAGAAAGGGAGATGGAGAAATCTAATTAAATAAGGAAGTTCACACAACATACACAAAAATAAATCATAAAGTGAATGTGACTATCATGTTTGTGCCATCTGATAACATTCAGTATGTTGAGGTATAAACGGGTAATCCACTCACAGCTTGTTAGAGTAAATGTGCTGTAAAATAATTTATTCTTGAAAGAAGATTTATAACTTACTCATTAAGTACATCTGTTAGTGGTCATCTGTCTAGGTGGAAAAAATCCAATGCATTCTTAAACACAATTTACAAATTAAGCATTACAGTCTCAAATTCTAAAATATTAAGCAAATAATTTAGTTTGGAGTTGGACCAGGAGATGTCTTCACATAAACACATCACTACAGAGGTCCTATTTACAGCTGTCTCTCCAGACATCAATGATTATATTGGTCGATTAAATTAAAAAATCAAGCAAGGAGAAGATTTAATAGTTAACAGACTCTATGTGCTTTGGCTCCACTGCAAAAAAATGGATTAGCCATCTACTAATAATATATTACAAATAAGGGAAGGAGAACAAAGCGACAGTTCAGCAGTCAGAAGAGGCGGATTAGAAACACGTGTGCACAGCCCCTTGTATTTAAAGGGCCTGACCAGCAGTGCCTGGATTCAATCATCCCTCAGCGAAGTTCTATTTAAATTGTGACTTCAAAGCCCAAACAAACCATTGTTAATTTGATTCCCGTAAAGTTTATGAATGGCAGACGTGGTCATCTGGCATCTCTAAAATATTGGAGTAAATGCTTTTCGATGCTGCAAGATAGATTTACGATTTTTTATGTGGCTGTCCCTCAATACTATCACATTATGCGACTATACTGTACCTAAACAGGAGTGAAGCAGTAAAGCAACAACCATTCTTAAATCCTGTCTACAACTATGGACATCAATGGAGCTTCCAATGTGCTAAACTAAGGTTTTAAGTAGAATACAATCCAGTTGGTTCCCTCTCCTAAATGGCTCCACTTAGAAGAAGTTCTATAAATAGCTAATTTTATGGTCCTACAAATCTCCCCATGGTCTCTGCCCTGCGCAAAAAGTGAAATTTACAGTGCGGCTGATAGTATATCAGTTAACTGAACCCAGCTGCAATTCATTAAGAGAAAAGGATCCAAATGGGCAAATTGGACAAAGTCTTGCTTAAAAGCACACAAAGGTGACACTCAAGTTAGTGGATGCTTAGCTTGTGACTAGAAACTTGTTGACACAAGAACATCTTGCCAGTTGCCTTGGTTTAAAATGCGAACTAACACAGAAGCCAGAAAAATGGTAATGAGGGGTTAAACCTTGCTACTGGATATGCTTGTTTGCACCGCAGAGTCTTACAGGTGCACAGTTAATAGGAATGCTCTTCTACACCTGACAGTGCTTGGGCCAATTGCTCTCACATGCAATTGCTCTTTCGCGGAGGTCACTGCAGAAACCTGCTGGATCTGTTTCTCAAACTTTACTGTTCTTGCCCAACCGCTTTATGAACTCATGGCAGGGTTGTGTTCATTTTGATAATGAGATTGTCTTTTGCAGATTTAATTCAATATCTGGATTTTCCTCATTTTTACACACTCTTCACACTAAGATATGGACTTGTTTTCTTTAACTATCTGCATGTGACATATGGTGAATTCCTTGTAATGCTTGATAGCCTCAAGACGCCTCCCACATGTGTTAATGGTGATTTTATGGTATTTCAAGTGTATAGCCTGAATTCAAGCAGTACGTTCTCATGAATATTACAAAAGGATATACCTTCTTCAGACATTAGACTGCCTCCTATTTCTTTCAGTTCAAAAGCGGTCATTTTTATTTCACATCATCTGTAAACTGGCCCCTTTCAGCAAACTGGCCTAGAACACAGTATTTTTAATTAGAAACTTCAAGATGGTTTGCTCAATTCTAACAGCAGCCAATTTGACACAAAAGCACCACATTTTTGAGTGGTTTGATTACACCTTGGAAAGTATAATGATTTGCAGGAAGAAGACAGAGTCTGTGTTGGGCACAAGGATCTTGACACACTTTGTAAAAAAAATAACTGAGTATGTTTTATTTGCCAAAACTTCAATCCTGAAGCTGAGAAGTCCCGTCTAAACCAGGTAACAGTGACTGTCATCTGATACAACTACAGGTACCATCCTAATGAGGTTATCTAAAAATGAATGTACAGTATTTGATGATATCCAAAAACACCACTTTTACATAACAGCATGAAATAAATTCACAAAAGAAACAGCAAGTTCTGAGATATCAGGGTTGTAATTCATTTGAATGTATATTGGATGTAGATCTAGAACGTGGGTTGGTAACCAACAAATGAGTATTTATTTTCCTAAATTCTAGTGCTGCAAACATAACAAAAGACATTTTTAGATGCCTTTAGGTGCTCTTTTTTTCCACAATGATGGACATTTTCACAGACTTTTTTTCCTCATAACTCATTGAGGGCCATTAAAAAATAAAGGAGTACATTTTTACTTTAATACTTAAATATAGGAGGGAGGCACAGGGGTATGGCAGTGTTATTGCCTCTGGCTTTGGACCTTGCATGTAATTCTGGCCTGTGGTATATTTTGTGTGGGGTTTGCATGATTTCCACATGACCACAGGGTTTTTTTCCAGGTGCTATGGCTTCCTTCAAAACTCTCTACACATCCTAAGTTAATTGGATTCTCCAAATTTTCCTTCTTGCGTGTGACATGACCCTGTTTTGGTAGATGAAAATGGATGAATGGTTATAGAAAGTTACCAGAAATGTCATGCTATTCCTACCTTCTAATGAAACACAGAATGTCTAAGAAGTTGTTAAATAACAGGCTATAAAGTTCCCAGAAATTCTCTAATGCAATCTGTTACAAAATTCCTATACTATATTCTGGCTTTGGTTACAATGTAAGGTATGAAATTATTTAACTGTAAATGTTATCCCTTAGATATTTTGCATTACAGAATTCTAAATGATGTACCTGTTTTAAGACGTTATATCTGGTAGCAATTTGTAGCTTACAGAGATGCGTAATATTTTTTTCTTTTAACTAATTAGAACAGTTTAAAAAACAGTGCTCTATTGACAAAACAGTGCAATAATATAGGATGCACTGGGTTTCGTAGTAATTGAGTCTGTACCCTCTTTATTGAATAATCTAAGAGTTGTGACCCTCTGTAGTTCTTGGAAATTCCCTAGCAGTTACGACTGAGACTGTATAATGCACCAATCAGTTACTCAGTGCGTGAGATGTGAGTTACTAGCCATAGGCTCTGGCAGAGTCAGAGACACTGCAATTCAGGAAGAGAGCTAAGATATTTATGGCATTCGGACACAGAGCCAGCTCCAAGTTAACCTTGCAAGATGAACTAGTAAAACAAGAATTATTGTATTGTATGGATTTCTTTTACACTGTTTACAGAATGTTTCTATTTTCCTTCTGAATATTAATAATAATAATAATTGCTTACACTTATATAGCACTTTTCTGAACACTCCACTCAAAGCGCTTTACAGGTAATGGGGACTCCCCTCCACCACCACCAATGTGCAGCATCCACCTGCATGATGCAACGGCAGCCATAGTGCACCAGAACGCTCACCACACATCAACTATTAGTGGGGAGGAGAGCGGAGTAATGAAGGCAATTCATAGACAGGGATTATTAGGAGGCCATGATTGGTAAGGGCCAATGGGAAATTTGGCCAGGACACCTGGGTTACACCCCTACTCTTTTCGAGAAACGCCCTGGGATTTTTAATCACCACAGAGAGTCAGGACCTCGGTTTTACGTCTCATCCGAAGGACAGCGCCCGTTTACAGTATAGTGTCCCCGTCACTATACTGGGGCATTAGGACCCACATGGGCCGCATGGTGAGCACCCCCTGCTGGCCCCACAAACACCTCTTCCAGCAGCAACCTTAGTTTTTCCCAGCTTAGCTTCAGTGGGTTGCCAGTTGTGAGTTGCAGGGTGATATGGCTGCTGGCTTAAATCTTAAGCGTGCGTAAAGACATTTGGAATAGTCTTGTTTAGGTGTAACAATGTTTTCACCTACTAAACTGACCCAACAGATACTGGTGAGATACTAAGCCCAAAATGAGGGTGCTTAACTGAACCTACTTCCACAAGATTTTCAAACAAATGGGTATGTGAATGCTGTTGTAGTGCAAGGAGGTGGAAGTATCTTAGAAAATGTTCCCTGTCATCACTGGGCCCTATAAACCAAATGCTTGCCTTGTAACATCCTCAGGTAGAGAAAAACAAATTGCTGTTGTGGGATACACCTGTACAATACTGTATATTACGATTTCATTGGCATGTCTGTTAATGTGTTAAATATACTGAAATGTATATACATTACCTTTTTTAAGAGCTTATACATCTTACATTTAAACATTCCATAATAACCAAGGATTTCAATTGTGCTCTGAAAGATTAGTTTTCATTAATTACAAGTGATCAAAATAGCATTGTTCTTTTTCTTGCTCACTATGGTTGTCTTTAAAATATACCTGACCCCATCTTGAAAATAAATCAGGTGAATACTGTATATTTTATGAAACAGCCCTTGATTATCAAAGACAAACACTGATGCTAAATATATGTGCTTGCTTTTCTACAAGAAGCAAACATGATAGCAATCTTATAATTCTCCAGTGCTGAAATCCAATATTTTGCCTTTTGCTTATGATATTGACAAAATGAGATGTTTGTTAAAAGATATGAAGGGACACAAGAGGAGCTCAACTGCAGCTTAAACAAGAAGCCAGAATATGTAGGGGCTTCTCTTATTTCAATTATTTGCATTATATTAGCAGTGGACTTATTTCCTTGCAACAATGACACAGGATAAGTGCTCTGAATGTGAAATAATAGTTGTATCATGTGCATGTCATACAGTAAGTAATGAAATGCAAGGCAAAGAGCATCAAGTGTAATGCTTGGTGTGGTGGACAAGCACAAAACAGCACACAGTTCCTGTCAAAGTACAGCAAGGTAAACTTAGCTTGTGTCAGTTTAGACTGCTGCACCGTCATGCATAAAATAAGCACCAACCCACAAGTATTTGAATTTGCTTAATATAAGCCAGGAAACAAGGCTGAGCTGTTTCATGACAGGCTCAGTTAGGAAGCACAGGAGTGTCTATAACAAACTACTGAAATTGATGGCTAGAAGGAACAAATCACTCCACACAATGAAAAATAATGTACAATGACAGTGACAAGGGTAGTACCCACGGACTGAAAAGAATCTAACATAGTGTCCATCCTTAAGAAAGGTTAGAAGACGGAACCAATTAATTATAGACCAATAGGTCTGACTTCTATTACAGTAAATGTAAGGTTATGGAAACAATTTAGAAAAGGTAGCTCTTGCCTATCCAACTTAACTGTATGATTTTTGAACAAGCAACAAGAGTGATGGATACACAGGGCATATGATGTGATGTACTGTATTTCAGTTTTCAGATTGTTCGTTATAAAACATGTCATAAAAGATTATTTCTCAAATTGCAGGCAGTAGGCAATTTGGGAATCAAAGCATACAGTATGGAAACACAAGGAATGAAAATTGGTAAAAGAAAAGTAGAAGTAAAGAGTGAAGAGTCAACATGGGTGATGTAATTATTGGAGTACCACGATAATGGAATCTATAGGAGAACCACTGTTCTTTTTATGTTGGCACATGATTTAGATCGTCTAGGCAATATGGAGAAACAAAGTGGCAATATATTGTTAGATTATATCATTTGTAAGGCATATAATCTTATAATTGTATAACGCACTAGTAAGGCCTCATTTTGAATATTGTATACAATTCTGATCACCAAGTTATAGAAAACATATTGCTGCTCTGAAATCTATCCAGAGAAGAGCAACCAAATGTATTGTAGGGCTTAAGGGAATGTACTACACTAGCAGACTGAAGAAATTAAACCTAGTCTTGAACAGAGAAGACTTCAAGGGGTCCTGAAACAAGTATTCATCAATTCTTAAAGGCACTGGCAGTCAACCCAGTGGATTTCTTCAGAACGAATAGCGAAACATGAACCAGAGGGCCAGTGGAACTATTTATTTAAAAATGCTTTTTAAAACCAATAACAGGAGTCTCTTCTTTACTTAAAGGGTTGTGGGAGTACGGAACAGGCAGAACAGCACATTGTTGAAACCGACAGCTTGGGTTCTTTCAAGAAATGGCAGCAAGAGATCCTTGGATCTATCACTATCTATCACAAACGCTGTATGTACAAGGCTTCCAGTATAGCAGATGACCCCTCCCACCCCTCCCATAAATTCTTTGCCCTCCTACCATCTGGAAAAAGATATTGCGGTATATGGGCTAGCTCCACCAGATTCTGTAAAAGCCTTTTCCCACTGGCTGTAAGGCTTCTCAACACCCTGGTACTGTACCTACTTGCACCCACTCTAATTCCAGAAACAAGGCTTAAACTCCCCCAGTGTTTAGTGTATATTGTGTGATGTATTTTTTGTACTATTCTGTAACAGTTAAATTGCACTATGTGTATATCCTGTGTACGCTGCCTCTGCTCCGGTGTACACTGTCTTACAGAGTTTGCACAGTCTTATTTATTAATATTAGGATTATTAGTCCTGTCTACAATGTCGATGTCAGTGTCCTGTCTGTCCTGTCTGTATTTGCACTGTGGACCAGGAGGAACGATATTTCTTTCCACGGTATACTTGTGTATGGCTGGAATGACAAATAAACTTGAACTTGAACTGGATCCATTAGCTTTGGAAACCAAGCTAGATGTGTCGAATGGCTTCCACTCAATTCTGACCCTTCTTATTTAGTTAAGGAAGCTTGACATTCAGCCATCATTCAGTTGACTAAAGTGAACTGGCACCCAAAAAAGCTGTAATTGGAGCGTAGAAAAGTAAAAATACCAATCTGTACTGAAACAACTGTTACGCGATTCAAAACATGTACTAAACAATCAGATGTCATATGTTTCTAAACTGCATTCAACAAATGCAGTTCAAAGGGGAACTGCTGTCCCAGTTTCTCAGACTGCTTATTAAATCTCGGTAACAAAATAAACTCATTGAGGAACTTTATGAAAGTACTAGAAGTCGTCATGTTGTAGCAAATTTGCATTCGAGTTTCCACAAATTGTGACATGATGTCACCATAGATGTTCCTGCTCACTAGTCTCTGTAATGACTAATGTAATGTGATGTACGAGCAAATAAGTACAGGTTGTGCAGCAGACATTTCACCCCAGAAATGTTCCATGCACTCTGCATGAAGAGTTAACAAGTAAGTAGTAGTTGTCCACAAAGCTGTCTCATAATCGAGAGTAATATTTCTATTGGATAAAAAGAAATGCATTTACAAGCCTGATTCTTTACAATATAATAAAGTGAAATCATGTCACTAGAAGTTCTGTTGCCTCATTCTGAATAGCAGAATATGGTGCTGTGCATACCTGGAAATTATATCTATTTTGTGATGTAAATTGGAGGTTTTAGAAGCTGCTTTATATATTATTATTATCATCTTATAGACGATCCTCCCAAAAGACCAAGAAAACCTCAACGGGATTGCATGGAAATAAAGCACTCTTGTAGTTTAAGAAAAGAAAAAGATTAGACTTAAGAGGAAGCCATTTTAGCCCATTTAGGTCATTTGGTAGTTAATAGCTAACTGATCTGAGGATTGTTTCTTTATTGTAGAGGATTGTGACTGCATTTTCAAACAGCACAACTTCCTGCTATAATTAGGGTCTTGCCATTCTTCACATACAGTGGTTAACACTCCATGCTAAAATACAGTGATTCACTTAATAAGATAGGACCTATACATTTTCTAGAAAACTTGAGAGCATAAAACATGGTATATATTCACAAAAAATTTTCCACCTGTGCCAAATCAACACCTGCTTTTTGCTTATGAGAAAATAAAGTTGGGAAGTGACATGTCTTCTTGGTTTTTACATTTGTTTTGTAACATTAGGAGTTTGTATTTTAAACTTTAAAATGGTGGTAAACTTAAGCATGATGTAAAAGTTTTATAAAACAGTTCCCATGTCTCTCTGTTCTGTTAAGTGACTTTTGACTAGTTCCTTATATAGGCTATGACACTGAATCCTGTGGAGCCATTGTGTATCTACTAGTAATAATTTATGTGGAATCTGCTAGGAGCAGCTGCTTTATCTTGAGAACCAATGACAATAAAGATGTAACTCACTGCAGCAAAGGTTTCTGGTAAGCATTATTGAAAAACAAGGTGAGCATTTATTTGGTTTCTTACAGATAAAATAGCATTATTTTGACTTCATACTGTACAGTTTAAACTTTATTTGTAATATGGATTAAAAAATGTTATTACAAAATGTGAAACCTTTTTGCAGTTCCAGTAAGGAAAGTCAGCCCAATAATTTATTAACAGACTAAACAAAGGAGTGACAGTTTTTTAGAGTTCAGATTCCAGATTTTTACAGTATAGAACCTGAAACTTATCTGATTTACTTCTTTTTTATTCTTAGGTGACAGACCTCATTTGCCTTATTAAAATCAGAAAGTATGGTGAAAGAAAACTGTCTAAAACTAAACCTATAGTTATTTTTTGTTTGTCGAATTGGGGCTAATCTTAACCCAGAATCATGCCTTTTTACAAAAGTTAATTCTCTATAAATTTTGAAAAAGACAGTGGATTGCTTCAGAACTACACAGATAGGGATTGTAGCTGTCCCTGTGTGAAAACAGAGCAGGACTGTTTTTTTTAAAGAAATGTTATAGTTAAATTTTCTGCTGAAAAATAAAAAAAGTCACAGAACCCTTAAAGTTGCATACTAGTTTTAACAAACTACTCCGTTTCTCAGAAAATAATCTCAGAACCCATAACAGGGCAACGCATAACACTGATAAAGGAAGAGACATTTTGTGTTTGCATGCATTCTGATTCTACAGTCAGCTCTCAGCTGTTTGATAGCCTTTAAATAAAAAAGGCGTGTGAGAAAGTCTCTGGGTTAAACTCTAGGAAAGGTCAAGAAATTCTCAGCAAATCTCCGCTGGCAGAGCACACGTTCTTTCAAAATTCAGACTTGTCTTTTATTTCTGTTCAGTACATCTAAAATTGTCCATGTCGCCGAAGCCAATAAAACATTAAAATAATTAATTTTTCATAATTATTATTTTTTATATAATTATTATTATATAGAGATTAATAATCCTAAATGTTAACTTTCATGTCTCCAAAATGAGAATTATAGGAAGGTCTCAAGCAGGAGGGTAAAGACATCTTCATCTTCAGTTTAAATGCCTGGGCTAAGGACTATCCTTATGACTAATAAGAAAAAAGACTAACACTCCCTTAAAAGTTTTTTTTAATTATCTGTGAAGCTTGGGATATTTTTTCTTCTCAGCATTTGTCAAGGGTAAATAATAGATAGTTTTCCTGTGATTTTAGGAAAGAAACACAAAAACATACAGGTACTGTAGGAATCTTAGAAAAGAACTAATTACATCTTTGAACTATTTACATTTGCTCCGATTCAACAAATTATATCCTATAATCTGAGGACTATGAAGTTCTATAATTCAACTCAGCCTCTCACTGTCCCTAAGGATTGCAGTGTACCACATTAACATTTCCCAGCAGGGTTGATTCAATGACATGTCAGGATAACCTAAAAGCATGGTAATGCTGAAAGAACATATTTTGAATATTAAAATACACATTAAATACACTTAGTAACAAAATTTGCATTGATTCATTCATTCATCCATTTCTAAATCACTGTATCCCTTACATGGTTACAGAAGAGCCTAGTAGTTATTTGGAAGTTCCCTACATTGCAGTGAACATGGAGGCACAAAGACACACAGACACACAAGAACACATTTTTCCCAGAAGCGAACTAACCTACCTGCATGCCTTAAGACTTTAGAGAAATTGGACTGGCCGGAGGAAAGCCACACGAACACGAGGAGAACGCACAAACTCCATACAGACATAGCAGCAAATAAATTCAGGAAATTAATCCGGAGTTGCGAGTTAGTAATGCTAACCACTGCTCCACCAATTACTGTATATGATAAAGCTGAATGGCATCTGTATTGCATCCACTGCTCTTATATTATTATATTATAATTATACCCTTCATCTTCAGGTCTCAAAGAAAATAAAATTATAGCCTATCCCTCTTTATACAAGATTATACCTGGCCATTGGTTGATTTGCAAAAAACAAATTTCCTAATGTGGGTAAGCTAGCAAATTGTGTTAAAAATATTAGCCTCTGGCAATTCTTTATATCATTATTATTCCCCATTTTCTTTCTTTTCAATGATTTTCAAAACTGTTTTTTAACCAGTGCTTTAAACATGTGAATAGACTTTCTATTAACATTTTCTTTCATTTAGAGAAGCAGTGCTATAAGCAAAAATCTACAAATACTAATTTATGGGAATATGAATTGTGATACGATTCTATTTTGGAGAATGAGGACTGCTTCAAAGCTTCATCCTGTCTAATTAATTTTAACTGATATCACAACATAAATCTGTGAGCATGATGTTTTCTCTAACTGACATTTTAATTAATAAAAAACAAGCTATCAGATTTAAAATAAACAGGTATCAAGTTCATGCCAGGGTGGATAAGAATGGGAAGAAATATTCTTCCTAGAATAAAGGACTGCAGTAAAATGTATATATATAACTTATAAACTTGCACCTGGGACAAGAAGGAATTTATTATACTGCAGCATCAAACCTTTGATGTCTGTAGAAAAGCTATACAAACAGGGACTGCAGCCCACAAACCAGGTTTTCTCCAGTCTGAGTCAGTTTCATTAAATCACTGCTCTCATTTTGGATTTCACGGATTATTACTCAGGAAAATTTACTCAGGTAAATTTCAATACGACATTTGCAGACTTTGGAAATCATTACTGGAGGATTATCCAATATTTGTAAACTTACAAATCTGAAAGGGAGGCATTTCAATCTGTCATTCTGGCTTCTACGTTCAATTCAGAATTAGCACTAGTAAAGAAAACTACACATAACCATGAAAAAACGTAAAAAGATCATTTGAAATTGCAAAATAAAAATAAAATAGCTAAAATGTGGATATCCACTTTATATCACTTTCTTGTAAATAACTTAAGAACAAAAATTGGTCAGGACCTTTCATATAAAAATGACCTGTTTTGTGTATTTGCACAATCCCTTTCATTTTCAAATACACTCCTATTGATTAAAGATCATATCACTTCCCCATGAAACTTCACAAGTTGTGATCACTTTTGTCTTGCTACTGCAGACTACACTCATTGTGCCAGTGACTCTGACCTGATATAGGACTCTAACGAACTGCTGCTCACTGATAGGATATCCTTTCTTCCTTGCATGATAAAAAAATGTATTTTGGATGTAACTGATGTCCTGCAATTATGTAAATAGACTGCACAATTAGAACTTATGTTGTAGTTCTGAAGTCTAATTATAATTATGCCATGTTATTCAGTTTAGCAATGGAATGAAATCAAAGGAAGAAATCTGGTAATCTTTGCTTTCTGATTTAAAGCTCTCTGTAAATCTCTGTTCCTATCCAATATCATCCCTATATGTGATTCAAGTGATATGGGATATGGAGCCTGAATGGTGTAAAATATGCATCTAATCGCCCACCTGTACTGGTGATGATTGAGACACAATTATTCCCATATATTTATACTGCAATAAAGAAACTCTTTTTCTTCTAGAAAAAAAAACTATCAAATCACATGCCACTGATCTGATCCTGAAGTCATTCTTAAGAGGTAATAATGTGTACAGCGCTATAAGTTATCCTGCATAATTAACCCCAGGCCAAGATTCAGTTTGCCTTCTCAAGAAGATCACTCCTAGTTCACCAAAGCCACACAATACACAGCACAAAGCCAAAAGACCCTTCATGTGACCCTTCAGACTTGAAATGCCCTTCAGCCTCCTGAAGGCTCACTGTAACAGATCATACTGAATGGGCACTCTTCATTCTTCTCCTCCAAATATCATTCTCAGTGGATGGAGTGATGGCACCAATGCTACATGTGTGATGCATTCTTAGCAATGATTCACTTCAGTATGTTGTCTCCCAGAAACCTGACCCATACTGCGCAGACAGACAAGCAAATCCACTGAGCCACAAAACAGTCATGTGAACCTGCATGTTCATTACATCTTTCAAGCTCCACAGGGCTATGTTGCCATAACAGCTCACAATGAATGAGACCTGTTACACTGAAATGATTTCTACTGCTGATGCACTTTTCCACATGTTGGAAACGCCAACAGTAGCTTCAGAAGAGAAAAGACGGGAAGAATCATGTGAGATACTATAGGTTAAAGGTAATTGAAATGGCCAGAAGTTTTTCTAATTAATGGTCTTCAAAAGCACTGTCATTTTGATAATGATCAATTTCTAACAAACCACTATATTCTTAAGAGCAAAATGATCTTTATGTAATGAGAGTAGGCTATGCTCATACTGTATGCTGTAAATATCAGATGTTAAATGCTAGGCTTTATGTTAGCAACACAATTTTAGAAAATTAATAATGACATAAAAGTTCTGCTTCAGCAGTATATGTTTTGCTGATTCAATATAGCTGTGTTAGATGTTTAAGAGGGTATCAATGTACAAGACAAAACATTTCAAAAGGAGAACATGGCAGTTAAAAACATTATTTTCTTCCAGAGAAGACATTAAATGGCAAATTAAGCAGTTTACAGGAAAAAAAAGTCAGAATTGAACTGCATACATCTTCTCTTATCCTCTAAAGTAATGGAAACATGTCATTGATACAACATCATGCATTTGTGTCACTGACACAACATTATAAAAGCTTCAGAATCAAATTCAATCACATTAATTCCACACTCATAAACCACGTATTAAAACACTATTAAGGATTTGGCAGGACATTACAGGAAACAAGAATTAATCTTCAAATTCTGCTTTCTCCTTGTGTTCCCCCAGGAAGTTTAACAGCAGCAGTATCAAATGGTTTAGCAAGCAATGTTTCACTCCAAACTGTTAACAATCGCTCTGTGTTCCTCACAGCAGCCAGAGGTACTAGGACATTTGAGCTCAAGGAAAGGGCTCTGCATTTTTATAATCTGACATTAAAGCACCAAGAAACTTACCTCTTCAACTACGGCTAGCAAGACATAAACTCTGAACTCCCAAGGTACAGTTACTCCACTCTCGTCATAGAGATATTATCCTGCTCTGCAGATTCCCAAACAAATAATCCACACTATATCCAAGCCACCAACCTTAGCTAATGACATCCCAGACTGGGGTAAAAGGAAGAGCTGACACAAAGCAGCTGCTTGTTACTAACAGAATGCCAGGAAGTTTCAAACATCTGCTTTCTCAATTTATAAAGCTCAAGAGCATCTGCGTTTAAAGTGGCGGTAGTCAGCCTTGGGAAAGAGAAGAAACACTCGACAAGTTGCAAGGAGCACTGAAAGATCAAATCAGAAGCAGTGGGAGGGAAATATTGCAGGCTGCAGTCAGATTTCAAACAGGCTTGGCTGTACTAAATGGAACCATTTGGTGGGGAAGGTAGTAAAGTCAGCGACGGAGACAGGGAAAGGGGGAGAAAAAGGAGGCCTCATTTCCTCCCTCCCCTTCGATTTTGTCGGGTTCAGACAAGACAGGAATATGAACTAGCACAGGGCCTATCCTTGTTATCAGTAAAGCTACAGAGATTCCCGGAGGTAGGTGCCTTGTGTTTAAAACAACTATTCCACAGCTGTATGCGTCATGAAAATAAGCCCTCTCACTCTTCTCAAAGTTTCATGTGGTGAGAATCTAATCTGAGATGTTCCTGGGAATGTACTCTGCAAGTGTCGGACAGTTTTAACTTCAAGCTAAATGTTATGTTGTTTTTTAGTGCTTTTCAGTTAACCAGTGAATTTGTTTCTTACCTTATAAACCTCCAAAGGAGGAAACTGCTTTAATCTCTAAGTTACGCATGGGAAGTCTCACTGGTTTTAAATAAACTACAATACCATCCCAAATAGACAATTTTACGGGCAACGACACTAATCTAACTTGAATTGCAAGAGGAAACACAGATAAAATAAACCTAATTAAAGCTGTGATAAGGAGCTCAACAGACACATTAGGCACATTTTGTTCACAACACTGGGCTTCCTGTGTAATGAACTTGTAAAATTTTCAATTTTCAACAGTAGTATACTGTACATTTTAGTCTTACACAAGTCAACATTAATTACAAGGAGCTGAACTTTTTTCTTGTATTATACTGTATTTACAACTGAATGTTTAAGCTTAAAACTGATTAACAATTGAAACTGATGAAAAGATTTTCTAGAACTAAGTGTCCAACCAAATTTTGGAAATGACGAACAATTGAAAATGATGTAATGCAGTTCTGGAACTGAGTGTACAGTCACATTTTGAAATGGATTCCCTGAGACCTCTAAAAAAATGGTTGGATGAAATTCTTTAATCAATAAGCTACAAACAACCAACCAAACAAAATGGACCAAAGGACCTCCACTTGCAGTTAACCATTCTTACGGACCCACCAACTTTATGAACTTATAAACTCGGGAGGTTATAAGTTAACAACCAGTGAACTCAGAACACAATGCACACTCAATCAAACACTGATCAGAATGTAACTGCAATTGTTCTATCATTCCTGAGCAAAAGGCTGTGAGCCTACACTAGCTACAGGGTGTTTACAATAACGGGTTGTGTCTCTCTATTATTAAAAGTCTTATAATGGAGGGTGATGTTTAATGTGCCAGACACAGAATCATTACACTCACTTGGAAGACACATTTCCACTGCCTGAATTACTGGAAATTTGTACAACAATAAATAAAGCAAAGTTTCTAAGTAAACTGAATCTTTAACCAAACACAACAAGTTAATTTTTTTCTTAAATGAAAACAAATATGCATTTAAATACATCTTGCTAAGGAAACAAAGAGCATCTTTCTGAACACACAGTAGCAACATGATTTGCAATGTTATTCCTTCAGCCTAGCATCTGGCACACAGACCTGTACATCTAAACTTGAAACTAAAAATAATCTCTGGCATAAATCATCTCTTTAACAGAAATATATATAACATCTTATGATTGAGTTAACACCTTACACATCAATTCCCACATTCAAGATTTCCCTGCAGATTAATACTAATGCAAAGAATGCAACTTGTAAGCATGGCACAGTTGTTGCAAATTCACTTGTCTGTCTTCACATTAAAATGTCTGCCTTAAATCTATTCCCGCGATGTCCTTGTAAGTATAAGGGCTTTATTAAACACAAAACATATGCCTTCTTGCTTTGAGGTGGACCCAAAATAACATAAGTCTTTCAAAAAGCCATGTACAGTACCTTTCATAGTAAGTTGACTGGGACAGAAAAAAAGCAACGACCTGGACAGGATTCAATAACCCGGATGGTTCACTTAAAAGGAGCTTACTAGTCATTTAATATCGGTATTTTCCACACATACATGTAGAAAGGAGCTAAATAGAAATTCCAGCTGCCATTTTTTTGTTGTTTTTTTAAAATAAAGTTGTTTTCCACTAGGGTTTGTTTTCAGCTTCAGAGAAGAAATGTGAAAGTGTTAGACAGAGAATAAAAAGGCACTTACAAGTTCATATTTCATCTAAGAGCTCTCATGCGGCTGGGATTGGACCTTTTCTCCCCCCTCCCCAAATATTCACCACCAAGTCTTCACTGGAAAAATCCTCAGGTCAGATGAATAATCCAGTGTGTCATGGCGTTATGGAAAATGCAGCGAATGATGAATGAACAAAAAACAACGGTATGTCTCTTTAAGAAGGTATACTGTGACTACACCTCCAAGTAAACAAGGCAAGTTGTGACTTTAAAAATCAGGCAGTCTGTAGCAGTAGATTTTTACCCCCCGTTTTTTTCCTTCGTTCCCGTCAAGCGAAAGGTCAGCCTGAGGCAGCTGAAAAGCTGGAATGTGACAGAAAAGGGCAGGGGGCACAGGCTGCACACCTCACCACCGAACAAATGCGAGTGTGGAATCAAAGAGCGAGAGAGAGAATATGAGACTCCATGGAGGGCAGCAACAGGAAATGACATGAGAATTTCATTCAGCGCTGATTTGGACTTGGCCCCTGGCTTGGGAATTCACTTTTGAAATCCTGCAGTCAAAAACACGCCGAGTGACAGGAATTAATGGAAATTCTTCTGATGTTTAAAGAAACACTGTACCTTGCTGTAATTTAAAGGAATCAAATAAGGAGAAAAGAATATTTCTAATGACACAGATACTTTATTTATGCTTTCCGTGTGAAAAAAAGTGAAAGAAGCTAATAAACTTGACTGCCAACACTATATTACTGCAAATGTGTCTATGCTCATAAAGTAGACATGAAAAGGAATTATTCCAGACCAATGAAATCTTGCTTTCCACGGAGTATGTCTGAAATTGCTTTGCAGTGTTAACCACTTTGGTTCCAAGCAAAAATAGTTTTAGTGTAATTTGTAAACTGCTGGTGGAAGCTGAAGATAAACTTTAGATTTGCAATGGTAAAATATTCTCAACATTTAGGGAAACCAATTCAAAATGATTTAAAAACATTCTAATCTGTATCTTCCTTTATTTGTTACACTAGCTATTGTATATTTATTGTACTATATATATTTGAAGGTACAAATTTTCATAATGCTTTTCTGCACTAGGCATTACAACAACACAAAGACCACCAAGCTAACATTCCTAGGTAATTTCCAAACTGCTTCTGAAATTTCTTTTGCCTTAACATATGACTGATGAATGAGGGCTTTACCATTTCCCAGCAGAATGTAACTTTATAGTTACACCTCCATCATTAAATTAATGAATAGCAAAACTTTCACCTTATAGGTAGTAAGATGCAACCTTCTTTGTACTCCTGTTAATGTTTTTGTTATCTCAACTAAACATTTACATCTTATGCACAAACAGAAAATCTGAGTTTGAATGCTCAGATCTGCTTAACAATACTAGAAACACACTACTGTTGTGCTACTTTTAAACAAGAATTGGGACATAAAACGCTTGGGTCCAACCAACAGTGCCATTAAAGCAGGATTCCCAAATTAACAACGGAAGGCTAATTAGTCTTTCAAGAGCTTCAGTGGAATTGCTATAGAGAGGCTCAATTAGTGTCATTCCATTGGCTTTACAATCTGAGGTAAGGGAATCAGATAATTACAAGTAATCAGCTCTGCCAGTCTCCGTATTCTGACTGGGTGGGCCCTCTTGTTATGGGGAAAGTCAGTCAGGCGTAGACTTTCTACCTGGCATCAATGTGGTACTTTTTCCTAATCAGATTCATAAGAGACAAAGTGCAGGAACTAAAATGTTTTTTAAAAAATATTTGCAGTAGCAGTGATTGAAACATTTGTCTACTAAAACAATTTCTGTTGTTTATTTTTGGAGAGAAGGAAAGTAACATTCATACCAAAAGTCTTTCAGCAGTTTTAGACAATATTTTTTACAATTTGTACTAATTTTCACACATCTGAAAGCACACAAAATATGTTTATCATTGTAGCTTTGGTTTTATTACACAATTCTAGCTTCTGGGCTTTCATGGAAACCTCCATGTCATAAGCAATTTCCAATCATCGCATTACGTATTTGTGGTGTACTGTATGATCGTCACATGTATGGCAAAGCGCTTTGTTTGTCTTTCTGCTGTTCAATGTTAAATGAATAACTTTACTTAACTTTCAGCAGACCTTCCAAGCTAACTGTATATGTATCCCCCACACTCCTAATTCTTCTTTCCTAGAATAGCGAGAACCTTTATTTGCTTTTGAACTTCTGGGAAATCCCATTTGAGAAATTCTTTAGAGTACACATTTTACTGGAATAGTTATCATACTTAATAACAACAGAGAGAGTCATACAGAGGCATACAAAATACGGATGTTAAATACTAGCCGAGTTCCTAGAAAAGGAACGAACATTCTTGTTCATATACAAAAATAAAATTGCTTCTTGATCATTGTAATTGTATTATTTAAAAAACAGGCTAAATTCACAATCCTCTCTAACAAAGCTGTTATCAGCTGACAGGAAAACTACAAATATCACACATACAAAGGAAGAAGAAGACGAAGCTTCACTGATAACAAATGAACTGGAAGATAACCTACTGTACCATGGGAGCTGTTATTTATAAATGGGAGATATTTCATAACCTGACTAGACAAAAACATAAACAATAAGACTAGATAACACTACACTATACATTATAGGCTACACAACTAGAAAACACCAAAGCTAGACCTTAATTCCAACCAAATGGCACAAGCTGGTATACTTAAGTGGATTAAGAAATGACAAGCACAAAGAAAGCAGACAGTATCATGAGACATTATATACAGTATTTGAATAAGTGCTGGCAAAAACACAATCATTAAATCTTTTTGGGCTGCTGTCTTAAATAATATATCTAACAAAGCAGGAAAAAAAACAATATGTAGTTTTTATACATAAAATACAAACAAAGTCTTACCTCATTTTTCAGAACAGTGCCTGAGCAGAATAAAATTATTGTTATAATATACAAATATTATATTATATTATACAAATGGTGTAGCTAAAGTAAAAAAAAATCACATCTATTATCCAAACATGCCCATATTCTGTCTTGAAAAATATCCTGCAGATGTCAAGGTAAAGGGTCTCATCCTTAAGATACAAGATTGTAAAAGTATCCTCTTTCCATTTGGAACTTGGTGATTGTGTTGGATCTACTCTTGTACTACTTCTGGTGTTGGGTAGGTCCTCTCCACAACAGCTGTAAAACTAGATGAAGTTAAAAGTGGTCATACAGCTCTCTTTGTAATGACAACAGTTCTTTGGATCTGCTGAGACTGCACATATAACCGTGCATCAGCAGTTTCAAAGAGGATTCATCTGTTTGGGGCCAAATGTTTTATGTTAGGCTTCATTTTGGTACCAGTATGTGTTTACAGGCTACTGGATGAGCCCAAAGACACATTACATTTGTTTTCTGTCCCTCAGTATAGTCTTTCAGTCTATATATTTCTTTCATTTATCATTAGGTATTGCGCCAGCCTCAAGGTAACTCAACAAAATGTTCAATATCTGCAGTGGCAACAGTCACACTGCTTTTCAAAGGCAGCTTTAAAAAAAATGAATCAATGGAACTTGAGACTATGGCAAGGAATTTTTATGAGCTTCTGGAAGAAATCATAAAATTAAAAAAATTCTGTGGATTATTTAAAGGTCCTTATCCTGACTTAGCACACCAAAGAATGCATACCAAACTCCTCAGTTGGGAAAAAGTCTATTTTAAAATTTGACAACTAGTCTTTTTAAAGTCACCTAAACTGGACCACAGCGAGTGTGGAATTCCAGAACACAGCTAACTAGAAACCGTCAATGATCTCTGTTTGTTGCATTTTACCTACAGTAGGTGCATGTGGATTTACCTTTAACTTCAATTTCTCCAATATGGCATAAAGCAAAAATAGTGCTTTAAAAGAGTGTATTCAAGAAATACAATAAATATAATTGGTGAAAAAGCACGATGCCATCTGTGTGACTCTGAAATGGCCAGAGTGGCATTGTAAATGTATCTGCAAATCACTCCTTCTGCCTTTTGTTACAGCAAAAGGTTTCTGGAGTGGATAGCAACTGTGGACTGTGGACAAGAAATGCATATGAGAATACTGCGAAAGGTGTAGACGTTTTGTTTAGACCTAGGGAATAAAAAGAACACAAATGTGGAATGGGAGGACAGGTGGAAGGTAATTATTGTTTTCTTCTGAAGACTGTTTTTGACTCAAACTGGCATACTTAAGTTAATTAAGAAATGACAACAGAAAAGAAAGTGGACAGTATCATGAGACATTTATATATGTACAGTACATAAATGTCCATTGTTGTGTCAGTGCTATGCAAAAGATGGCACCTCTCTATAGATGTTCACCAATCAAGAGCTTGATTTTGGGAAAAAAAACATGGAGTGTATATATAGAATAAAAGGAGCTCTTCTTTCTTAGACTGCATAATGACATACTATAAGAGTGAACATCCTTTAAGCTTCTGAAATAAGCACATTTGATTAAGAATTGGTAAATTCTTTTAATTGGTTTAAAATTGGTTTTTAAACCAAAATTGGTTTATTCCATGCTGAAAGGAAAAGAAAAGAGACACAACAGTGGAGTCTCCTTCAGGTGTAAGGAAGCTCCAAAGCTGAAACGTTATGTCTCTTTCATTTTCCTTTTGCTTGGAATAAGCCTGTTCCTTTGCAGCCTACGCAAGCTGACGCAGCTACTTACTCGACCTTATTAATAATTGTGCAATTAAATATGTAATATTTAGACAGCCGACATTACTGTGTGGTTATATGTTATAAATGATAATGCTTTCATTAGGCACTGATTAGAATAGACCCGGGTCAACACACATTAGCCCCCATGCTGAGCTACTACAGCCACCTCGCTGCGATTCCAAAGCCAAACCAGGTATGCAGGTTTACACCAAAAAGAACTGTGATTCATTTCACCATTGTTTAGATTCCTACCAGGGCCAGAGTACAATCATGAAATAAACAGATAATATCATCTCCTTATAACAGAGGGTCTCAACAGCATTCTGTAATATCTCAGCATAGCAGATACTAATGGCATTTACAGCACGGATTTCCAATTATGGACAACATTTTCCAACTACCACATTTAACAGGGGCCTATTCCATCTACACTAAACCAATTGTTTAGACTATACTACAACAATTCAAAATTTTCTCTTTCAAAGTTAAATATCTCTAAAACTATTAGCAAACCGATTAAGACATTTTAAATTAAACTGAAAGAGTAAGTTTGTCAACGGCAAAAGAAACCTCTAAGGCTACAGACAGGACACAAAAGTAAACAGAGGCATGGCAAATGACATTTAAATCAACTTTAGTATGATTTCTTTCATCAGTACTTAAATCAGTTTCAAATATTAAGGACTTAAAAAATAAATAAATAATAAATAAATAAGAGGTTTTCTGTACTAAAGTGTCCTTCATAATGAGCTCATTAAAGTAGAGAAAACGTGCTATATATGTCATGACATTATGATGATGTTGACCAAAGATTACATCGCCAGAGTATATAAAACTATGATGATAAAAATCAACTTTATTTATGTGCTCTACTAAAAACTATGTTTACGTTCACATAAAGCTCTAAGAATGCTTGTGTGCTGGAAATTGTCTCTTTGTGGTTGCAAAAGCCTCTTCCTATACATTTTAGGCAGACATTGAACCTGGTTATACTAAGTGTTCCCAAAAATAATTTATGAAGGTTGCTTGATCACATTTAAACATTATTACAGATTACTTTCATGTGGCATTGCATTTAAACATAAGGTTATATATGCACACAGATCAATGCTAGCAGCCACCCTTCATCAAACACTGTTCAACCAAAGAAATTGTCGAGGTACAGCATTCTAGAAAAGCCCGGGAAAAATACTGGTTTTTGTTGTTCCTTGTAATAATTACAACACTGTAAAATCCTCTTGTGCATACAAGGCTTCAAGTCCTAATGCCTCTTGTTCCTTGTTCCATATATTTTGCTAATTTGGCTGCAAGATCATTCGATACATAAATTAAGGGCAGTACAGAAATCTAGATTAAAAGTAATGCTTCTGTGGCCCCTTCCCTTCTTTTAAGAAAGCTTTCATCTTTGCATGAATTATTCCTCAAAACATAAGAAATGTGTGAGGTAAAAATGAGACTAAGCTAGTTTACTTCACTAATGGTCTCTTAACACAGCACATACATTCCCATTGCCTTACTCCTGAAATAAAGACGTGTATCTGAATTAGTTGGCAACAGGACATTTGATAAACACAGAAACCAGACACTAGGAGGCTATAATCACAGCAGGTCTGATGGTTGATGGCTGCCATAAAGTGCAAGAGCCAAGTCCAAAATAAACAACACCTACTCTTTTGGAATGACAACAGAAATTTGAGCACAAAGCAAGAACGCTGTAACTGGAGAAAAACCACAGGCTGCCCCTGGACATCTCTCTCCCAGTGAGCAACTGCAGCACCAAAAATAAGTAATCTCAATGAATGGATGCAAGCACTTTCCTCCTTGAAAGTTTGAACACAGAACTTCCTGGAACAAGACTGTAATAACAGATGTAGGAATGATAAATTACACTAGTTAGCTCAGAGGAGGAGTTCGGCGTGGATTTGCAGCTCGCTCTCCTGTAGAAATTCTTACCTAAACTGTTGCAAATCTGCCATGGCAAAATAAAAAGTGTCAGTTATCAAATATAATTTTGTCAGTTTAAAACAAAAAACAGGTCTAAAAAAACTTCCTTTTTTATTTAAAACTTTGGAAGAAATTCCATAATCATCTACTTAGAAATCACAGTTCTTCTAAAGAAATTTCAAGGCAGGCTACTCTTCTCAGAAACTGCATGGCTCCCAGGGGTCTCTTCCTCAAAGGAAGCATCACCTTCTACAGTCAGTAGGGAAATTAGGTTTTACCCAGGCTACTAACAGCATTGAAAGTGGATACTCCCTCTTACACTGAGTAGAAAAGCAAAACACAGTAACTTCATGTCTCTAATGGCACACTTTATTTACTGGGTTTCACTGTATTTAACCCTGCTAGAGATCAGTATTTGTTTTCACTTCAGAGACCGAAAGTGTGATTAATGCCTCTCTTGTGCACCAGTCTGATGCCAGTTTTCCCTCGGCTCTGTCTCTTCACTACGAAATGCAGAAGTAGGCAATAATAGGATCAGGGAGAAGCTTCATATTATAGTTTGAAATTGGTTTTTCAACTCTCTCTCCATAGTGAAATGTTCCTTTAACCTCTGGGACATACAGCGTCCTCCATAGCCAAAAGAAAAAGGAACAAAAACATTACATAACACAAAGATTTAGAGATCCTGTCTCTTGTTTAAAAATTAAACATGTTCTATTACAATCTTCATAGCATTGCTCAGAGAAAAGTAATTATTATCAGAAATGATTGCTATTGCTATGATTGAAATGATGAATGTAATCACATGTACTCACACCTCTGTAGTTAGTGTTGTGTAAATCTTCCTCTGGCGTGGATTACACTGACACGTCCTACAGTGTGCCAAAAAGGTTTCGGGTGAAACCATGGCCATGTTAATGCCGGTGATGCTGAATAGTAGTTCACTTTGTATTGAGAAGATTCCAATTTATTTTGGAGATCTCCAGCTGTTGCCACTGGATTTACAGTATACTTGTGTTCCGAAATATACCTGTCTCACATTCCATGGTAGAGAGATAATAATAATACTATATTATTAACACTTACAGTATATAGTGCTTTTCTGGAAACTCCACTCAAAGCGGTATACAGGTAATGGGGACTCCCCTCCACCACCACTAATGTGTAGCTACCACCTAGATGATGGGGCAGCAGTTAAAGTACGGCAGTCAGCTCACTACACATCACACACCAGTGTGGAGGAGAACAAGAGTGATGAAGTCATGGGGGGGCATCAGGAGGGAAAGCACTACCTACTGGTCCTATTTAGACCTGTTCTAGCAGCAACCTTAGCTTTCCAAGGAGGTCACCCATCCAGGCACTGGCCAGGCTCACACCTCCTGAGCTTCAGTGGGTTGCCAGGTGAGAGCTGCAGAGTATGCCGAGAAAAACTTGTGTCCACTTACTGTATGACAGGGTGGCTACTATGTCCATAGTCTTATATTTCCTAATAATGGACACTACAGTAGAAAGTGCTAGATTCAGCAAATTATTTTTTTATAACCATACCGCAACTTGTAGATTACAAAGACAACCTTCAGTCTTTGGAGAGCTCTTGGACCATGATAACAAATGTCTTCTACTATTACTATTTCTGCTGCTGCTACAATAACTGCAATTACTACTCCTATCACCAAAGACCATGGGGTCTCTGGTGTTACCCCATTTTATACACCAAGGAAACTTCTGCATAGGTCTGGAGGACTCCATTGCACTTCCAAAGGACAGAATATTGCTGTAGATTTGCTTTTGTTGTATTTTATTTAAAGGAAAACTTTAAATGTGAGCCTCATGAATTAAACGACAAGATATTTCACTATGCTATACTATTATGCTAAACCAAGAGGAAAAGTATTTTTTAAATGCAAGTAAAACATCATTTACTACATCTTGACAATGTAGCAATAAACAAAATGTTAGGATATACAATATACAGTAGTTAAAAACATTAAATTTGAATAACTTTAAGTTTTTCGTTCTAATTATATATTGTACTTGTAAGGCCTCATTTACAATACTGAGTAGATTTAATCATGTTCCACAAAAGATCTCGCTGTTCTGGAATAAGTTCAGAGAGGACCCACCAGACAAAATCTGTGGTTTAATGGAATCACCTACAATGACAGGGTAAAACCATTTAAGCCTTGAACAATCAGTGAAGACCGCAAGGGAATTAGATTGAAGTATTCAAGACTGTCACAACCATTGATAAAGTCAGAACTGTGGACTTCAGGATTGCCAAGTGGAATCTACAGTATGTGGCTGTGCATTTAAAAGCAAGAAAGGGGAGCACTTCTTTATACAAAATGATGGCTGTTGGGAGTATTGAACAAGCTACTCAGCCATGTTGATGAAGCCAATACCCTGATTTCTTTCACAGAACAGCTAGATGACAACCTTGGATCAAGTAGACATTACTGTAACTACCAAACCAGCTAGATGGATCTAATGGATTCCTCTTGATATGTAACTGCTCTTACGTACAGCTCATTCAAACACACGGTCCTTAGAGTTGCTTTGTCATCAACACCCCCTAGTGACTAAATGCATGTGTTTTTTCCACAAACTTGTTTTTAAAGGTACTGTAGCATACCATTTTTTCCCCACATTCTTAGGTAAAATGCACAGGGTATAAATGTGGAAATTTTTGTTGCATGTGACATGTTGGAACCATGAGAAGCACAAATCTTAAAATAATAATAACAACAACAACAATGCCAGGGTAACACTCCTATTCTTTTTGAGAAATGCCCTGGGATTTTTAAAGATTTAATGACCACAGAGAGTCAGGACCTTGGTTTTATATCTCATCTGAAGGAAGGCGTCTTTTTACAGTATAGTGTCCCTGTCACTATACTGGGGGATTAGGACCCACACAGACTGCAGGGTGAGCGCCCCCTACTGGCCCCACCTACACCTCTTCCAGCAGCAACCTTATCTTTCCCAGGAGGTCTCCCATCCAGGTACTGGCCAGGCTCAGAACTGCTGAGCTTCAGTGGGTTGCCAGTTGTGAGTTGCAGGGTGACAAAAATAGCGTTAAGACTTACCACAGGTGTAGATCACGTTGAGATATTTGCGAATGCCCGAGTAACAAGGGTCCCCAAATTCACGGGAGGTGGCGTGCACACTGCAGATTCTCTTGCCGTGACACCGATCTGTCATTATCTGAAGTGCAGTACCTGTCTGGCATTCTGGAATTACACAATTGTTAGGGTAAGAGCAGGGAACCGGATACTTTCAATTAAAAATAAAGAACAATGTGATAGAACTGGCTTTTATTTTGATAACCTGACACTTCTGTGCCATACAGTATCAAGCAGATTTTCTTTATCAGGTGACATTTATTCTTAGGGTGATGTGAGTCAGTACCAAGTAAGCATGAATGTAAAAGCAAGCCGATTCACAATGACGAGTATAAGCTGTTCATCAAAACTTTGTTAAGCCTTTTTTTAAATTGCAGATTACATCTATCAAAACAAAGAGCTCATGTCCCATCTGATTTCAAGGTCTAATGTATTATCTTCTTAGTAACTCATGCTGTTTGATTTACTGTTGCATTAGCCCAAACTATAATTAGAAAACTAAAACTGCAGAAATCTCCATAAGTATTAAAGCCTGGATATGATATCAAGTCTGCTGTGCTTTCATTGAACATGAACTGATATTAGGAATGTGTGCACTCTAAGATGTGTGCTCATCTGTTATCAGTTTGAACCTCTGTGATACTCTATCTGGTTTAAAAATAGCAAGACCACACAAAATACTGGCCTCCTTTCATCTTATGTGATCATTATCCATAACAGATGAGACAACAAAAGCTCATACCGATGCTGAAATAAAAATTGTTGTTGCCATTCCAAAAGTTTATCAGATACTGAAATACATCTGAAAAGCATTTCTCAAATGCGGCATCAAGGGTGGATGGGATTAGAGTGAATCCACCAAATTAAAACAAGTGATTCAGCCAAGGTAAAATGCTAGGAGTTTTCAAGTAACTTTTTTTATAAAGAAACCATATTATTCCATTCACCTAAATAAATTCTAGGTGGCATTTTAATGGGATGCTGTGATGTCCCATTAAAATGCCACAGAACTGAACTCTTTGTGATACAGAGAATGTCAGTGTGCATCAAAGACAGTACAATGATGGATGGGGAACTCTTGGTCACAAACCTTATCTAAGTATATAATGTAATTTCCAAGGTCCTGTGAGTCAATATCATTTTTATATTTATAATCATCCCTTTTGATGTTACAGTGCACGGTATTCAATGGGACTTTCATACCTCAGTAGTAGTAAAAGCTATTTGGTGTTTGAAACTTCAATTGGCTGGCAATAAATCAAACAATAATGGCTGTCAGTTTTTCCACTGCTCCTGCCACCAGGCAGTTAAGACCTCTCCCCTGAGCTTGAATGATACTGTGTAAGGAGTAGTGGGAAGGACACAAAGTTACACCTAACAGTCACTGATCCTACCTGAGCCAACCTTGTATAAGTGTGCTAATAAAGCAATAAAGAAATTACACTGGGCAAAAGGGAATGCGCTCTGATCATAAGCTGGACTAAAACAATATGATTTAAAATGTAAAGTCACTTAAACATTAAAAGACAATCCATTCATCAGTTTTCTAACTGTTTCATCCAATTCAGAATTGTGGGGGAGCTGGAGCCTATCCCGGCGAGCAAAGTGCACAAGGCAAGATACACCCTGGAGGGGATGTCAGTCCATCACAGGTCAGGTAGACAAACACGAACACAGACATGCACAACGGCACCAGTTATCCGAGAAACAAATTAACCTACCAGGATGTTTTTGGACTGTGGGAGGAAACCCATGCAAACATTAGGAGAACGTACAAACTCCATGAAGATAGCACCTCAGTCCAGAATTGAACCCAGAGCCCCAGTTCTGCAAGGCAGCAATGCTGACCACTGCACCACTGTGCTGCCCATGAAATGACAAATAAAAAGTAAAATTGAGGAGGTCAGAGGCACTGGTTTTGGTTCCCAGATTGACTCCATACAGGAAACAGAGGCAAAATGTTATGTTTTATTTGTTGGTCACTTCACTGTACTGTATTTCTGAGCAGGGTAAAGAGCTTTAGTTATTTCTAAGAAAGGACTTTAGGAGTTTGTGCCCACGAGTACTTTAATCAACATTTTAACAACTTTTTTGTACAAGAATGTCAATGAAATCAAAATTAGACATCTGCTGCTGACAACAATTAAATGTCTGGGGAAAAAACAAACCGACAATAGATGTGAAAACCCAATAGCAACAGTATTAGAAGAGACAAAATATAAAAACTACTGAAAATCATCTGTACAAGACGCATTTACAGTGTAAAGCACACCTTTTAAATCATATACAGTACATTTTTAAAGCTCATTCAACTAGTACAGAAGTTTTGTAAAATGCTGCTGAAAGATACAGCATGACAAGAATTCGGCATGATAAAAAAGTAAAACCAACACAAAGTGTGAAATGTAGCATGCGACAGCTTTCGCATTTTGCACGACTATATGTATGCAAAATATATATTTTGCACTTTGTTGTCAATTTTCAGTAAGCTAGAAATTTCAAAAAGTTCAAGTCTTCCAGGTTTTTACAGTATTCTTTCTAAAACTAATGACGAAATGAACAGGAAGGCTGACTTCACATGAACAATTTTTTCCATCTCAATAAGTCACCAAAATGACTGTAACACATTGATTGCTCATCACCCACTTGCAATTTTAAAAGCTAGTTTCAATCCGTGCTTTTCTGTTTTGCTATTTTTGGTTATTTCTTGTTAGCTCAGATTCATAAATGTGTCTCCTGGCAGGTTTCTGGATATTGAAACGAATGGTATAAATTTACTACATTCTATTCACAGTTAGAACAAACGTTTGTCTTTAATAAACATACAATTAGAAAAACAGGTGGTCCGGTCATCAGCAGATTGTTGTAATCTTTAAGAAACTGATGTGCTTGAACAGCACTAATTATGATTTTACATGCAGATAAAGACTACATAAATAAAGCCTAAAAACTGGCAGTAGTATCCTAACACATTCTGTACCATGATAGTTTTAGTATTGTGTATTCAAAGACCTCTAGTAGGAGATTAGATCATAAAGTTGACCTCAGAACATTTGGTTATGTGGGTCACAGTGAAAAATGGCTCAAAAGCTATAATATGCAATTAAAAGTTTAAATCGGTCCTTTGAAGGAGAGCTGAGAAAGTGTCTAAGAGCCAGGGCTTTGTTAATTAGACTGTGTCCATGGTTATAATTCTTATCCGGGACACCCTTGCATGAAATTATGGGAAACCAAATCCAATTATTTCAACTGTAGCAGCTTTACTGTGACAGACATATGAATCTTATTGCCTGTTTGAGTTGTTGGTCATTCTGTTTTTAGCTGTGTCAGAAGACCTTTGTCCAATTTGCAAATTATTAACACATCCAGAACTTAAAACACTGCAGTACTAAGGTCTGTAATTCATATACCGATTACTACAAGAAGTCAAACCGAGGCACATACAGAAATTCATTACATCAAGGGCCACAGGCGCCACATTTTCTTTTTCCCCAGAAACTGCCAATCTGTTTGGTTTTTCTTACTTAGGATCCACGTGCATGTCATTCTAAGAACACACAGAAACTGTACAATAAAACAATCCTGTTTCAATTATGTGAAGTCCAGTAGGCTGAGTATGCCAGTGTCATCTTTATGTCAAACACAAAACTTGAGCAAGCCCAATTTTTTTTAACTTGACTATCCTTATTGGCCAAATTTTTACAATGAAGTAGCACAGTCAGTATATTTCAGACTACCGTTTTTATCCGGAAATGCACGTTCAATTTGGTTATGTCTTTTGCTATAGGTACCTGAGCAGTCAACTTGATTGATTGCCTCTTTACCCTCTTGGAATCTGCCAGATCAATTTCCTTGACCTAAGTGCAGTATACACCATGAAACAAAGTAATAGCTCTCATGACAATGCTCACACACGAACTCACTGAATTCCCTTATGAGCAATTAGTGAACAAGAAATCCAGTGCTAAATGTAAATGGAGGTGAGTGGGTCTAATCTTCTGTCACCTGGTAATATATACACTGCAAATGTCCTCCGCAGATTAAAGCTTCATTTGTGGTACTTTTTCCCTGTTTGACCCCATATGTCCTTTAAAAGCATTCCCACAGTTGAAACGCAAAGAACCGCAAACAGCTTCCATTCACTCCCACATTCCAAATCTGACTCGCATCAAATACCAGGTCCATCAGGTTCTCAATATGTGCTTTCACTTGGCGAGCTGGAGAAAAGAGAAACGTTCACAGAGAATGGATATGAGGTATGGTATCAACTTTCTATTGGGCTGGAGAAAGACAGGTGTTAAAAATGAAGTCTCGACTGCTTCTTTTATTTTTCCGCATCAACATACTGTCCAATGTTGCTTTTGCAAACATTTCTGTCCAACTTGTTACGAAACACCAACACTTTGGGGTTAATATCACTCATTGTAATTTATTGGTCACACTGGCAATTAACTTACTGACAACATGAAAGATTACAACTTCAGAAAAAGTCTTTGACTATTAAAAGGGCCACAAATTAAAGGGGGCCGTTTGTCTTATCACATTCATTGCTTCTGTTTCTCTGTAGTCTCAAAGCCTGCACTGGTAGTGCTATGATCAAGTCCAAGTTCGATATCCCACTGAAACCCCTGTAGAAAAAGATACTTCTGAGCAGACAATCAAGCCTATATACAGGCCTTTGAGAGGTGGACAAAGACCAGAGCCACTAGACAAACTCTTGCAAGTGTGACCGTCGTGGTTCTGTGCGGGCTTGTTACCTCCGCCACCCGTTTCGTCCCGCAACACCTGGGGCGCGAACCCGGGTCTCCAACGTAATGCAACAGGGAACCAGCCGCATGAGCTAAAGGAGACCTCCCTCAGCCCAGGCAGCCGATGTCCCTGCTGCACACAGGGAGTGCGATGAAATCACCCTATCCGAACTAGCTCCACTACACAAGCAGACTCCACTCATACAGGTATCCCAAACTTTAATTTGAACCCAGAACCCTAGAAGTGTGAGGTAGAGAGTACGAAATAAACACAGATCGAAGGATATCGAGGATCTGGAATGAGGAATAGCATAAGATCCCTCCCAATGTGTTCTCTGTTGACATAATACATTATAGAAAAAGCCTCACTGTTATTACCATTGTAAAGGGAAGATACACAAAGTAATGAAAACAAGGGCACCAATAATTGATGCACTTTTCTGTGACTTTTTAAAATAAATGTAAAATTTGAGAAATTTTGTAATTTTGGTTTTTATTTAAATGAATGATTAACAAAGTAAAATATGTTTCACATGCTGGAAAATTACAAAACACAGTAGTGTTCATTACCTGTGTTGTTTTTTTATACAGTCAAGGGTGCCAATACCTTTGAAGGTGACTAAACTTCAAAGTGTCCCTGGAAAAACGTTAATTCAACTTTACAAGCATTCTTCTACTTTCATTCATAAAAGACTGTCTGAGAGGGACACTGCAAGGGTTAAAACACTGGAGGACCAAACTATGACTTCACAAACACAGTAACTAGGATAACCTGCAATGTGCAATGTACCACCTTATAATTAAACCTCCTTATACAGCTTTTAGACACCTTAACAGGCACCCTTTAAAACAGTAAAGCTTAACACAAGGCTAATTTAAAAAAGGGTGTAATTATTTTTGTTTTAAAATCATACATTTGGAATAATATGGAGAACATAACACAAAAAAGTATGCTAAAATTAGTTGACTGGTTGTTATTATTAGGAGTTTTAACTGTCTTTCCTTCTCAATATTACACACATACCTAATTGGCACCGATTGGCTTCCCTCTTAATAGAGCAGAGATTTACAGAGGTCCATATACAGTAAGGGAGACTTATTAATAGTTAATAATGTAGCATTCCCAAACCCTTGTCAGACCCACAGTGAGTCGAGATCATTGCTGGAAGTGTGAAAAGGAATCTTTCAGAGTAAGCTTTTTAAACATTAAACCAAATGTGTCAAACACAATTGGTGCACACAGAGGCCACTGAAGTAACTGTAATGTTTCTATACTAGAATTACTTTAGGTTTGCTATAGCTAAGGGTATGAGGACATTTACAATCAACATTTTAGTTTTTAATTTCTCTGCGGTTTTAGCTGACAAAATCTTGTTATCCATAAAAGTGTTTTTTTAACTTTCACATTTTGATGAAAAATAATCATTTTAAAATCTGTATACATTAGTAATCCATTAGTAATTAAACAAAATGGGACATAATTGGAAAAGGGTGAATACTTGTGCAAGCCACTTTACTGTGTATATAGAAAAAACTCTTTCATTTCTACCTGCATAAATTGTAAAAAGAAACAACCCTAGTTAAGACAGATCAACACTCTGTTAATAGTGGATAAGTATTAGTATAATAAAAATTATTTTTAAAATTAAAATTATTAAAGTAATTTAATTATTCAAAATAAAACACTGAATTCATTTAAAACAAATATGACAAGCTCTTGTTGATTCTACGTGGTAGACCTCTGTTTATTTTCATTTAGAAAGAGTTGCTGTAGAATTTACTGCTAAAAGCGAAAACAAGTTTTACATTTAAAGTGTGTAATAAACTTATTTGAAAAGAAATGCTATTGGTTGCTGCAAAGTTGCAAGTCATGTTGACTTGCTGTTCCATATCACAGACCTCACTGGTTCGTTGGATACAAATTCAGATAATGAGTGAGAACACTGCAACTAACAAACAAAGATCCATTTGGAACCATTAGATTCCAATAACATCTAGTAAAGCTACAGTACATATGTGACAGATCATAGTGAAGTATGTTACAGATGTGAATCAGTGCAACCATAGACTGACTGCAGCCAACAGACTGCAAGCGACAGCACACTTAATCCAGCCTCCAAAAAACGCCACAAAGTTAGCACTCTATTCATAAGATGGGCATGATGTTTCCATTCTAACTCTTCCTTCCAGGCTTGGCATTTAAAAGGTTAAATCATCTCATTGCTTGTGCCAAAAACATTCTGTCAGAAGTGAGATGATTCACAGTCACTCATGACTAATCAATTTCCCAAAATGATGCCAAAAACAATATCTGAATTCCTATTTTTTTATAAAATCATGAATACAGTGATACAGTATGATGTGCAGTATATAGTACTAAATAGTCTGTACCATATTCCCAAACTTTAATCTTCCATACTGAACCCTACACTCTTGCATTCTCTTAAATTAGAGATATTAAGTGGCAGTAAATAAATATCCTCAATCAAAACTGCTGTTTCCGAAAAAAGATGTGCTGTTTGTACAGGCTTTTTCCCCCCACAGTCACTCATAACAAAGGTGCATTTGTTAATAGCCGTTCCTGGAAATTAATTGATTCATTTACTGTAAAATAATTACAATGTGTTGTATAAAATTACATCCTGAATCTTTCCACCTGCACCAAAGGTGTCTGAATCAATGTATCAGTGTCTCACATCTTTTAGACCCTTCTGTCTTCATAGTGCAGGTTTTGCTTGGAGGTACATCTAGGTAAATCCTTCACAAAGCCTTTCACAGACAGCCCAAACACAGTTCTGTCAAAGCTCTTTCATCTTGGCACAAAGAGAGGTTTTCTCTGCCAGAGCACAGCAATTTAAAAATTACCTCAACAACATCTTCCTGTTCGAGTTTTGAAACCAGGATATTCTTATAGAGAAAATGGAAAGTACACTGAGGAAAAAGACCTAGAGAGTTGAAGTGAATCCAGTATTTTAGCATTTAAGCATTGGAAAAAAGCAAACAGAATGCTTGAATGTAGAATACTTGCTTAGAGGTTGTGATTAATTGATTTATTATCAGGAATTACATTTATTTTTGTTACTGGAAAGAGATATGGAAACGTGAAGGCCATCCCAAAAGCAAAGGGCACAAAGAGGGAATACACCTGGACAGGATGCCAGTCCATCACAGGGCTCCCAAGTGTTTCAAACTAACGATGAATAAACGTAAAAGTAAGGTTATTCTCCATTTTGAGGGATTTGGCACTCTCTGATTAAAATAAAAAGTGACTGTTAATCATGTTACATACTGAAGTAACATAACACTGTTAATTTGGAATATGAAACCTAATGGAGTCAACCTGTGAACATGTAAAAGATGCCATATAATAGATGCACTGTAGGGCATGTTCCCCAGTATTGTTCGATTTCAGTGACTAATGACATTCAACCTTTGTATTCCATTCTTTCAGTTTTTATATTCCTATCCAGCTCTGGAATCCCTGTAAACCTGATACACTTGCATGGTTTTATTCTAATGGCATTTGTCGATAACCTTTGAATTGGCTTTTCAGGAGGAATAGGTGAACACAGGTAATGGAATGTACAGTATGTTATTCCCTCCAACAAACTCTCCCACGTGAAATCTCATCAAAGATGGTTATGTCTACTGGAAGATCTGCGCACTACCCTTAGAGGCCACACCGATCAAGGAACAATTAAGAATTGTTGTATTTTGGTTTAAATCTCCCAGCTCGGAAGTATGCTGACAGAACATGGCGTCAGTCTTACCCACTGCTGGCACTCTAGAGTTAACATAGGGGCACTCCAGAGTTCCTTCCTGAGATCTCCCAAAGAAAGCAGAATAGATTGCAATCACCATACTCCTTTTACAGCTCAGTCTCATCTTGTCACCTTCGCATGCCACTTTGTTCTTGTACTCATCTGCAAACAGAGAACATGAAGCACAATCATTTCTAATCTAAGAGGCCTGCAAAACTAAAGCAAAATTCTCTTGGAATAACTGCAGTGAAGATTGGATTATCTGAAGGGTTGTTCCAGATATTTATTCAACTTTAGTTTACCATCAGCAAGGGGGGATTTTTTAGAAGCACATGTAAAAATGAGCTCAGAAGTGACTGGATGAAAGTCTTTCATTGTATCAAATAAAAATGGGCATTTGGAACAGTTTGCAAAGTCCACAACTTCTACATTAAATAGATAAAAAAATGTTGAATTGGGATGATCTTGATTACTAAATTAATGATCATTTTGACAGGCAGAAAACTGTTGAAAACTGAACTCTTATTTATTTTCTTTGGTTCATCAGACTAGAGGACAAACTAGCTTGAGAAAATGCTGGATGCTAAACCAGTTTGCAGTTTTCATGGCATTTTGTAACCTATGGTTAAACATCAGCTCTTCCTTCTATTTGAACAAGAACACAAATGGAAGTTTAAATATGACTGCAGTTTACATCAACCTGTTTGCCAGTTGCTTCCGTACAGTGGTTACAACACTTCCCAAAGAGTTTAGACAACATGATGGACCAATTCTTAATAACCATTACCTTCTGAATAACTTCCAGCAAGATAACATATTCTCATGTGGTTGGAGTGTGCTTACAGTTCCTGAAGTGTGAGAACAACTATTCATTTACCCAGCCTGGACACCCAGGCCCTCAGTGAACAGGTCACTTCACTACAACTGAACCTTTTACAGTTAGAGGTTCATCCGAGATCGGATCAGGGAAGCCATTCATTCACACCCGTTCCATCGGTGAGAAACACAAAGAAAAGAAAGAAGGAAAGACTGGAATGCTTTCATTTCTCACATAACAGTAAGAACCTTTGTGTGGACAGATGTGAAAATATGACAGAAGCAGGTAGGCACAGGGGAGAGCAGAGGAATGTGAACTAAACACAGAAGAAGAATGAGTGATCTGAGGAGGGTTCTGTTGTCTTTGATTGTTACTCACAGGGGGTATCGAGCATGAAGAAAAGCAGCACATGAGGAGGCCGTGCACATTTTCAGGTTTGTTATTCTTTCCTTGAAGTAAAACAACCTGATTCGGGGGGAGAGGGGGGCGACGTGGTGCAGCAAGCAAAACAGTTAAAACTTGAAAGGATTAGGGCAGGGATTGCTCAGATGCTGACAAAGTAAACAGGCGGGTAGAAAGAGGATCTTACTTGGCCGGCATTTGTACCACACGATGAGGTATTTGCTGTTGCTGGGGCAAGGGTCAGTCCCAAAGAGTCGGCTATTGACAAGGACGTGACAGCTTCTTCTGTCTTGGCACTCATCCAGCATTTTCTACAGAAGAGAGAAGGAAGATTAGCATTTTCTCTTTGGGCTACCACACAGGCTTACTACCACAACCACAGTTACCACTGGAGCAGCATGACGATAAGCTTCGCTCCCACACATTTCTTGATTATTGGTTTTTGATTCCGGGTGTACCTTCCATGCGGCATTTGCTTTTCTTCCTGTGTTCTAGTGGCTTTGCACTGGGTTCTCTTTTCTAGTATCCTTCCTCTGTCCAAAAACATATGCTCTAGGTTAACTGTAATTTATACATTTTCCCTGTGATAGGATAGCATCCCGTTCGGGATGTTGACCTGTTGTGCTCATTAAGCTTCTGAGATAGGCTGCAAGTTGTTTAAACAGTGATGACTGGGGGGAACACATGAAATTTGATTACTTAAAAGCAGCCTTGTTTTTTTCTTAAAACCTGTACTGAATTTCTCTGTGATCCTGTCCTAGTTGATATATACCAAATTTTGTTCCAGTTGTTCAAGCGGTTTTAGAGAAGATGTTGTTTGAATGTTTTTTGACAAAACCAAAACAGAGGCCAAACCATGTAACTGAGTTGTTCTGAACATGCGCAAATTCTGGACACAAAGTAACATTCTGCACCAATCTCAGACCAGTACCTTAATTGGTTTGGACGAAACTTTTGAAAATCTCCAAATATTTTGTGAACCTAATATGGCTGCCAAACCACATTTCAGCTGAAATGTCACTCTGTTGCAACTTCTCATAAGGCTTTTCAGGCACCCAAGAAGTAGGCATTTAGAAATTCTGTTATATTAGAAATATTTTATTTTGTGTGTGCAGCATATGGCACCATGATAGCATTGCTACCTTGCAGCACTGGGGCCCTGGGTTCAATTTCTGGGAGGTTTTCTGTGTGGAGTTTGTATATTCTCCTCGTGTTCACATGGGTTCCTCCAGGGGCTCAGTTTTCACCCAAAGCCCAAAGACATACTGGTAGGTTAACTGGCTTCTTGGAAAATTGGCACTGGTGAGAGTGTTTGTGTGTGCCTTGTGATGGACTGGCGTCCCATCCAGGGTGTATCCAGCCCACTGCTTGGCAGGATAGGCTCCAGCTCTATCCCGACCCCGTATTGGAAAGAGCAGTTATAAAATGGATAGATGTACAGTATATTGATGACGTGATATATTTTTGTCTTTATCAAAGCACTTTTAATCTAGCCACCACCCATCTTCCTTTGTGTCCATGCAGAGTATTACAAAATTAGTAAGTCAAGAGAGACCTACATTACTTCCCATTTGAAATCAGTTATTATTCAGAGCAATCTGTGGAAACTGAAGTTTCACCTTAAAGTTATTAAAGAAGTATAAACTGAATCCAGTGCTTTAAGCCCGATAGACTTGTGTCTTAAAACATGAACCATTAGAAGGAGAAAAGGCTACATCCAAAATGATGTTCATGAGAAAGAGGCTAGCACATTGAATCAGGACTCTGAACATGTCTGTAACATTACATCATCGACAAACACTGTTTGTGTTAGTGATGAAACAAGCACTAGTGTTAAACGGCATAAAACCACAAGTATGATCCAACCTGTATTATTCTGAGATTTATATGGATGGAGAAGGAGGAAAATTCCAGTTGAAGTGCGTGGTATGTTATGAGGTGTTTGCTAATGACTACAGTATATAAAGCCTGAAATTTTTGGCAACATCTAGAAACAAAAAATACAGCATTCTAAGAAAAACCCACTGAGTTCCTCTAGAGAAAATTATCCCAACTGAAGCAAGGAAAACCTACTTTTGTGCCCAGACACCCATTGATAAAGCCCTTAAAGTCTCTTGTTGTGCCAGCCTTTAAACTTTAAAAGTGACTAAGCCACACTCAGTTGGTAAATAACTTATTCATGCAACTGAAGATCTTCTATCAATTATGTGTGGCAAAAAGGCCACATGATAACAAGACATGGCGCCTCTCTCTATCAATGTTATTATCCAAATAAGTAATGATATGGCAGAAAATGTCCAAATCACTCTGGTAACACATTTGAAAATGTTTATGTATTTCACACTACAACTACATGAAACTACAGAAGTCACAGTCCAATCTGCTTATATAGATTAGATGAATAAATGGAAATGGCATTTTGGGAACCACTGTTCCAAAACAGTTTATGAACAAATCCAGGAAACCTCCGAGTTGAATGGTTGATTGTCAGCCAGATATTTTATAGATAGAATGAGTGCTGGTGAGTGATTGCTGCATTTAGTTTTAAAAAGTGTATTATTTCCCCCCTCCCAAAAAAAGAACAGCAGAAAAGAAAAGCATATAGAGAAGCAGAGCTCACAAACTTAAAAAAAGATTTCTGGGTTTTTGCAATCTGTGGCTTGTGTGAGAAGGGCTGGGGGCTGGTTTTAGCATGCTTCGCAACAGGATTTGTATCCATAGATGAGCTGTTGAAGCGAGAAGGCAAAATGCCTGCAATGAAAATGTAACTGATGATCTGAAGATAAATGATAGCAAATGGAGGCAACTCTATTCAAAGAAACAGTGTAATGAATTTTGTTTTTGTGTCTGAAAATGACAACTAGGACTGGAAACAGGATTCAATTTATACTTGGCATTATGATTTATATGATGCTCGTCCACACTGAAAGATGAAAAGTAATGTTGTTTCACAATATCAGAAATACTGTTTGTGGCTCTGGGAAAAGGGCTTCAATGTTGTAATAATGTTAATTGCACTTCTTGAGCTCTGAAGAGTATTTAACTTTTGTACTACAGAAGTTACTGTAATGCCTGGGTTGGCAGAGAGATTATAATTCATGGCAATGGCTTATTGTAGATAGAGTTGGAGAGCCAAAAGGAGACTGGCAGATTTAACATCTGAAATGAAAATACAGTTGACTTTGGCTTGGTTATGCTCTACACTTTAATTATCCATCACATGAAATGATGCCTTTCAGAGGAGTGAAGGACCTGACGTGCCATACACACACAAACACAGCTGAATCCCATTAAAAACTGCTTTTTTCAATTAGTTCAACATTTAACATAAGCATTTGATGGAAGCAAACAGCCCTGTTACTTTCTGGGTACCCTACACATTTCTCCTGAGCACATTAAAGAAGTTAGAGCTACACCTTCCAATTTATCCAAACACTGCCCCAGGGTGTACATTCCTAAGTGTTACACAATGGTAACACAGGTAGTGTTAAACAATGTTTTCTCTTGAAAAGCTATGACTAGCAGGTTTTTAACACTTGACCCAAAGGTATGTTCTAAAGCCTGGATTAGCAATCATAGGTGACATGTAAATCTTAGGCCTCAAGGTATCTGGCAACTGATAAATTACAAAAACTATACCTTTTGAACAGTAGTTATATCTACCTCATATGTGGTCTATAATTACATTTTAATTGAACCATTTTCTCTGAGCATTTGTAAAATCATTCAATTAACTAAATTCGTAGCCGCTTAAATTTGCCAACATTTTTAAAAATCTTTGTTCTTTCAAAGAGATGAGTGAAATACATGCTTTTTAAATCACTTTCACAGTTTTCCCTTGTGGGATTTTTTAAATTCATCTTTTGATCATCTTTTCATCTTTTTTCGTCAATTGAAATGAGTTTTTTAAAAGAAGCTGCATTAAAAGAAGGTACAGTTTTATCTTAATGAAAGAACATGGAATTAAGAGTTCTCTAGCATGACGTGTCAAGCCTTCCCTTCCAATTAACAAAACCCCTGCTTGATGAAGTCTTTAATTCTACACTACGACCATCTCCAATCTGCAGGGCTTTTTGCAGATTGTTAAAGGCACAAGATTAGCAAATAGATCTGTCAGATCTAGTCATTGTCTATTTACTCCTGCAATACCACATAAATCCACTCTAGTAAAAGATTTAAAAAAGATGATAATGCTTATCCTTATATAACATCTTGAGATGATTCATGAAAGGCAATGTACTGTTTATAAATGTTCATTTCTGATATTACTCAATAATTTATATCTGCAGGGGAACCCTGACGTGACTTGTCTTTGCCATTTTGACTTTGTTATGATCATCTCAAAAAGATTCTGAAATTAAAAACGAGTAGAGACCCCTTGTAATACAGTGACCTGTCCCTCACCGTGGCTTGTTAAACTAGGATGCATAGATGTATGTGCTGAAGGATATAATGTTGAACAAAGAAGCCAAAATACTGAGGTAAAAGTAGCCTGAAATACGAGAATGTTTTGAAACGCTGAATGAAGACTTTGATCTTGTTTTCTCCTCTAGGCACTAATGTATGGTGACAGAATACAGAAGACAGAATCTCTTCACTGAGCATTACGAAAGAACGAAAAAGAAATCACAAGAACTTGACAGTGGAAAGTACCATATCTTATCCAATAAAATGCTAGAAAGTAGACACAAAGGATTTCTCTCCATGAACTGACAAACATCCTCTATCTAACAAATCAACACTTGGTCACTCTTATCATTAGAAGAAAACTACTATTGCAGTGTAAGGATCTTCTGTTTGGGAAAGAAAACCTGAATGTGCCTTAACAGTACCTATCCAACTTTGAAAATTGTAAAACGAAAGGCCCATTTTTCAAAATGCTTCTCAAATATTTCTGTTATCCCCTGTCAGTGACAGGAAAATTATGGTTCCTAGACAGACAAAGAGCCTGGAAAACATTTCAAAGTGCTGCATCAGCTTATGAAGATCGTCTTCTCAAGCTGAATTCCGATTCATTCAAATCAAGACATGAATCACCATCCTCATTAAAACTCTAAACACCACTTACACATTTGATGCTACTCTCACCCCAGAATTACATCATAAAGGTATGAAAGTGGTTGGGAGAAGGTATACCAGATCCTGATGCAGTATATCTATACTTTCAAGCTGAAACACTACTGCTCACCTCAAAATAAATATAAGACTGCTTCTACAATGATATCCCCAGGACTCCCAGTGGGTGTCAAGCTGAACTGCCCTTTCGGATCAATGGGATTGTCTGCAGCTCATGTGGGCTATGCAGGCTAAGTGCTGTGAGATGCCTAAGAGGAAAATCTTAAAAAGGGGCTTACTTAAAAAATCCTGACCATCAAAGACACAAATCTATTACTATTAGAAAGCATGATATAACAGTACACAGCACTTTGTCTAACCCACTGTCAAATCCAGTGGGAGAATACGCAGCTCTAATATACAAAATTTTAAAAAAAGTAAATGCTGACACTATTAAAAGATGAATAATGACAGGATCACAGATAAATAGTAACATTTTCAGTGCAAGAGGTAAAATTAATTTCCAGAACACAACTTCTCTGTTTTTTTTAAACATGGCAATGCTTGTATCATTCCACAACAATAAATAACACAGAATCTGAACATACAACCCTGCGGAGCAGGATAGCAGTTCTGCCAGCTGGGGGCTATACCTTCTAATGCCCTTCCAATAAAATAACATTTGTACTTACCTGTAATGAAGTTGAAACAGAACACGCTGTATCCTCTTTGAACAGCTTTGTGTTGGTAGGCGAGAGGTGTGGCAGGCACATCCGGTGATTTGGGACCTTCCTTCCATAAAACGAGGACTGGATGCTAATCGTAGTCCTGGGAGGGCATTGCACAGAAAAGTACTCGCCATCACAGGCTTGTTCTGTGTAATTCCTGAGCGCTCTGGTCAGGTACCCTGCAGACAAACACAATGAAGCTGTTATTGTGACATACTGTACTGCCACAAAGCTGCACAAGTCAACCTGTACAAACAGGTCACAGTACACTGTAGTGCTGTTGATCCATCTTGTGAGGCAAGAGAGGCAAGGTAATGTTCCAAAACTAGAAACTTCACCTACTGATTATGGAATTTCTCACTTTCACTTACCTATAACTAATAACTTACAATAATGGCTTGAAGTCCAAAAATTATATCATTTCCAAAACAGTTTGGAGTTACAGGTTCCTGTAAAGGTTTCCCTGTTTGTCCTGAGGAAAGCTCTACCAAAGAGTACAGGCAATGCATTTTCTTAATAAATTCAGTCATTTAATAAACAGATTTGTTTTTATATATTAATTTATGCTGAACTTTAATTTTCTTCCCACGCACATAAATATTTAGCAATCCTTTTCATGGTTAAGAGCTCTCTGCCCTGACATGCTCTAACAAACTAGAAACTTAATTCTATCGCCTTTTCAGCTCCATCCTACGCATTTTTAGAATGAATTATTTCCTTTGAAAAGCTTTGACATCTTTATCATGTATCAGTCAAGAGGGGTGAAATATTGCACAGAACTGAATTTGTAAGCACACAGTATATGCTTACATATTTTAGGCCTAAGTAGTCTTCAGGGTGTGGATTTTGAATCATTTGCTTTTTGCTATCCTTTTAAATAATGCCATGTATCACAATGGAAAAATACTTAAAACTTTCTTTAAGACATTCTTCAAGAAAGAGCTGTTTTTTTTTACAAGGTGTCTTTGAATGCGGGGCAGGAACTGATAAAAACCCAGACAAAAGATCACAGAATCATTACCACTAACTCAACACAAAAGCAAATTTCACAACACCAGGAATATAACAGACCTCAATCCAAATTCAGATCAAGAAAACCTTTATATGGATTTGTTTTGGTCAGAAAAAAGTCTTATTTTCTTTAAACATTTGAACTCCTAATAACAATTTACAAGATACAATGTAAACGTTATTTTTAATATTCAAGTTTTGGATTCCTACACTCTACACAGACCACTACATTGTAAATATATGGAAAATTCGACACATTCTAACAATAACATAAAATGGCACAAAATACTGTACTTTTTTAAATAATTGCATTTTTTTCAATTATTTGCATGCATTTTATATTACATTAAGGCTGCATTTTAAATTAATTACAGCAACAGTATCACGATTTAAACTCACAGAATATTACAGTGTTCCTATGTCAGACTCCCATACTCTAATATACAAGAGGAGTACAATTAATACATTTCATGTTAGAAAACAAGTTATACAGGCTACTTCAGGCATCACAGTAAGGTTAAATGATTTTGGACATACTGTATAAGATAATAACAGAGTTAAGCTACAGTACAGCAACTAAAGTCAGTAAAGCATTACTAATATCACAGGTTCATGTACACTGTAGTGCCTGGTAATGATATTGGGCCTACTTTTTGTCTTTCAAAGCGGCTCATTATTGTGCTCTTTCACCTAAAAGACATTTCCACGCAGGCAACCAGGATTCTAAATGAGCACCCACAAGTTTAGGCTCACGGCTGTAAAACATCTGGAAAACACAATCGGCTGCATAGGAAGGAAAGAAATATTTGAAAACAAATGATGTCTTATGATAAAAAGGAGCTTTTAAAAGCTCAATTAGCTCTGTTGGATGTGTGAAGCCAAGCAGCTAAGTGGCTTCTCAGCATAAACATTTAAGCCAAAAGGAAGCTGGTTACATATCACCATAGCTAGCATGTTTTACTCAGGATGCTTGTTCCAGAGCACACTATCAAAGAGAACCTTTGCGTCATGCAGTGAAATTTCCTATTTCATCCTGTTTCGTGACCAAAATTCTACTTGTTTTTAAATACCTTCCTCCAGATGTAACAAAATACAGGAAATAAATACCATTTCCCGCGCTCCACAAAATATCCATCCATCCTCCCTCAGAATTTTTAATTAAGGATCCCTAAAATCAGATAGTGACAAAGGAAGCCTCATGCAACAAGGCTTTCACTGTATCAGTGGCAGCACTCCAGGCCTCTGCTGTCCTCTGCTCCATGAGAAAGCCCCATGTAAATGATATCAGGATAGGCCAGGATCCAGTGATGGCAGAGGGGAGAGAATTCAACCTTACGTAAAGTAAGCACAAGGCAAAAAATGCACATCTTTTTTTGCTTAAACATTTTGCACTTGACAAAACAAAATTCATCGAAAAAATGTGGAAGAGGTAGCACACACTGTCAAAAAGTGTCTCAGAAATATTGAATGCACTTAGTGATAAACCTCATTGCAGAAACAGGATATTTAAATTTGTGTAGCTGTACTGTATGCGCAAAGATGGGAAGTGAAAATAGAGTAGGTGTCCAGACCCAAAGAAACGACACAGAATACGTACTGTGTACTGCCAGCAGAGATAATCCTGTCGTCACAATCAACTAATGCATCCCTTTTAGCAATCCAGACATTTTCATTTTCAAAAAACAAATCTATCATAAATCACTTCATAAAAGATAGGATCATACTGAACAAAAAACAAACTGTAACACCATCCCTCATTCCAGGGAAATGCTGGGAAAAGGTTAGCAAAGACTTATACAGATGCCCCAAGTTATTTCAAGCTGAACAAGAATATTTCTTTCATCATGCAAAAGTCAAAAACATATCTTTTTTTCTGCTCAGAAACTTTTAAGCTCCATGTAAGATACAGAGTTAAGAAAGGCTAAAGAATTGTTCAACCAAGAAAAAAACTGAAAGTGAACTGACCCCCAGATTACATTTGCCCCTCGGTGGAGTCAAGTTAAAAAACATTGCCCTAAGACATAACAATGTAATTGCAATTCAAGAACATAAGTAGAATTTCTACACCATTAAGCAACTAGACCTGTCAAAATCTGAAAAAAGACCCCAAAACATACACATGGTGAGTACAACTTGATATTTAAGAACATATTTGCCTGAGATAATTATTGCATTTAGACTAGCTTCATTAAATACTCAATATAGCTGTACCACACACAAAAATACACAAGTTTATTGAAGTAATTGGAATGATATACATTATGACAAACTTTACTAAAAGCTTTTGCATTGTGGTGTGCTATAGCCTTCTATCCATCCATCTTTTAACAATCCAAAAAGCGAAGTTTCTCTTCTTTACCCGTTTTATTGTAGTTTGTATGTTTATGACTATTGTCTTGCTACACAACGTTCTTTCAGCTCAGCTTCAGCTTGAGTGGTCTGACATTCTTTCCTGAATTTGCAGATACTTTACAACACTGAATTCATGGCCCCATCAACAATGTTAAGCCATCCAGGTCCCGAGGCAGAAAAGCAGCTTCCCATCACCTTGCTTGGGGAGATGAGGTTCTTCCATTGGATGGCAGTACGTGTTTTTTTGTCACACAAAACATTTAAAGAAAACATTGTTTCAGTAGTCTTGTGGATCATCTAATTGTTCTTTGGTGAATTTCAGAAGGGCAGACATGTTCTTTTTGTTCTTTAGCTCGCCATAATCCTCTTCCATTTTTTCCATTAGCCACAGTGAGAGAGGCCTGCAGAGGCCCTTAAGTATTACTTTGGGATTCTTCCTGGAACCCCCTCCACCCCCCACACACACACCCTTCAAATTAAAACAGTGTTAAATAAAAGGGTGATCTCTGGGTGTGAACAGGGCTTTCCTAGGTGACGTGCATGGAAGGTGTGGCAAAGGGAGGGGCCGAAGTCTTAGGACAGGCACCCAAGATCTTTCTTCTGGCTCACAACTCCTCTACTGGACCCCGCATTGCACCCTACCCTGTACCCGGCAAGAATCCAAGTTTCGCTGGGGTTGCCAGCTCCTGGAAACTGCTGAGAGGGGGAGCCAATGAACCCGTCTGAGATGGTGACATGGAGCACCTGGTGGCTGGCTTGAGGAGTGACACATGGAAGTTCAATAAAAGATGTCTTCTGGGGAGACAGTAAATACAGCCAGTAAGTGACCACATTAATCCTTTTCATTACTCAGAAGGGGCCTGTAAAATGGGTAGCCAGCTTGAAAAAGGGAACCCATAGACGCAGGTACCTTCGGCTCCAGTGAAAAAGCAGGTATGGATCATCTGCAGCAATCCACTAACCTCTTATGTCCTTGGGAAGCTCATATCAGGTTACAGCACACTCAATCCCAAGCCTCCAGAGGAATCTTCAAGCATTCAGCAAGCCCTAAATCAATAAAGTTGTTTGTGGGGAAAGCACTAGGGATAGCATTAGACCTGGGATAAAAAAAACAGGTAGACTGAAGTGGTGAAGGGAATGGGGAGCTGAAATGCCACCACTCTTTACTGAACTGGGGTGTTTTCCTCGGATCTCAGGGCACTTATTGCTGAGGTGTGCCTTCCTTCTATAGAGATCCCTCCAATGATGCACCTTTGACACTCATCTGGGGGAAAAACCGGCTCTCACCTGCATGGGATCCTTTTTGGAATGTGGTGAAAGTGTCCAGCTAACCAGAACCGGATCAGGCCCTGCATGAGGAACTGCAGACGCTCTAGGTGTATCCTGCTGGTACCACTCCTGCCACCATTCTAGAATGCATGCATCCAGATGTGAAGCCAGCTCAGCAAGGGCTTCTAGGTCCTAAGGTAAATCAGGCATGCCAATTTGTCCTTCAAATGTTCAGATAGTCCAGTAGAAAACAAAACAGCATGGGCCTCCTCCCCCCAACCACTCTCCATGGGCAAGGTCCAGAATTGTACTGTATAGCGAGCCACTGTCTGTTCTCCCTGTAGGATCTGCAGTAGTTGCTGTGAAGCGTCAGCTGCTCTTTCAGGAAAGCTGAACACCAGGTGGAAGTGATGTCTTGTGGATATAAAATATACGATACGTCAGTTTGTCTAAAATTAATGTGACTGTAATAGTTTTTACTATGAAACAAATTATCCAAAGGAATGAACACAATAATTAAATCCAGAAAACAAATCCACCACATGTAAAAAATTGATCAACCATAATTGCATAATTGATTTGATTTCCCACAGTTGATAGAACATGTTAGCATGAAGGAAAGTTAAGGTATTATATACATCCCATGCTGGCCCCAAATTCTTCACAGATATTTCTCCCAAAATAGGTTTTGCTCAATATTACATACTGTATTTTGTAGACTAGAAATGGAATCAAGAATTACAAATGGTAATCCTGAGAATGAAGACTTCAGACCACAGAATTCATTGAATGTTACTTTTATGAAAGTTGCTTGGGATTATATCACATTAACAAATCATGTGATATAATCCTCATGTTGGGCTCATATTGTTTTTTATTTTTTTCAGGTTAAAACAGTGCTATAAATGTCATCAATTTCCATATACTCATTTTCTTTGAAAATGAAAGTGATGACCATTAGAAATATCCACACATATTTTCAGTACACAAGACTATTAACCATGCACGCTCCTACTTAACCTAGTAAGTTATTATTCCTAAACATGCAATCCTGATCGGTTGGCCACTACAGAAATGTATCCTAAAATGATGCTTTCAGTCAAATCTGTAGTAGCATTTCACAGTCTGATTATCATCAGGAATAATTAATAGATTTTCAATATTAGACATTTACTGAGCAAATGCATTAAACAACAATTTTCATTTCAGCAGAGGCATAATGGTAAATGTACAATACACACTAATGTTTTTAAGTACTTTTGTAATACCCTCTCCTATCTCAAAATCTCCCAGTCAACATAGAATCTTATGTTCACTATAATCATTTATAGGCTTGTCCATTTAGTGAAAGTTTGAGAGGAGCAGTGCCTCAGATGGGGTTTCATGGTGGTATTATGTTATGACACCATTATGCTGCCTAATGTAGTATCTGAACTCTCAAGCTGGACATAATCCTTTGTTTTTATTCTCCACTTTGCCACAGGAAGAAACTACTTCCTGTGTTTTGCAATACCTGTATCTGAAAAAGACCATGGATGGTACTAATCTGTAGTAGACAATGGCTAAGAAGCTTAGAAAAAAGGCTTAAGCTTTTGAGAGTCAAATTCCATTTTAAAGACCCCAAATTGCATGGTTTCATGAGACAAACAGATGGTTTGTTTTCTATATGTTTGTAAAAATCACAAGACAGGACAATGAGGAAAAATCACATATGTGGTATCGAGAAGTAGAAGTTCTGGAACTTTACAGCAGTACAAAAAAGGAAGTGATTAAAATAATAAGATTAGGATTAAAGTGCATTCATTAATTGGCTGATGAAAAATGTAAAGAATATATTCCCAAAACTCTGGCTTTTGCTCTTTTTTCCTACAGTAGCTCAATAGGAACTCAGGTGTGATTTTAGAGTTTCTCTACAGAAACAGCAGTTTCCACTGCCCTCTTCTGAGATTTCAAGGTCCTTTGCATGCTTTATAGCATCAAAGCATCCACAATTATTTGATTTAACTAGCCCAACTCAAAAGGCCTCATGAGAACAACGATTACAATTGCACTGCTATATGAATGCATTTTGACAGCACATTAAAAAGAAGTCATTCCACTTCAGCAGTGACTTGTGCTCAGGCCAGACCTCATCAAGCCAGCTGACATATATCAGTATGAAATCATCTGTCATTTTTCCTTACAAGTAAAATATTGTGCATTGTTGATTCCTTACAATGTCACCTATATTTGTCTCAAAACATCTTATGTAAATCATTAGAAAAGCAACGGGATCCTTGATACAGATAACAAGGAAAATTCTACTTAAAAATGTGGGTTCTGTGGTACGGGATTGTGATACTGAGTGATAAAGGGATGTATTTTTCTCAGAATCATCTGGATATTGCTTGAATTGGCATTAAAAAAACCTCTGCACCCACTGTGCCATAGAGCTATCAATTTAGAGAAATGCTCTATAGTTCAAAAATGAGAAAGACAAAAGACGCAAAGCATCTTGTCTTGTGATGTGTGACATACTGTATACCATTAAAACATAAACAGAATTCACGTGAAAGGGTTTTTTTTTTCCCCAGAGAGGTGCTGCTGTTAGATACATCTAAGGACTTGTAATGAAGTAGGCTTAAATAAAAATACAATGACATGCTTATCAGGCATTCCATTTATATAAATATTCCTTTCTGGTTTGGCAACATTTTGATCTCTGCAGTGTTATTTTGAACAAATTACAAATGTGAAAATGAAGTACAAATTTGCACTATGGTACTGGCCGGAGTCTTTTGAACAGGACTTTCTATTGGCTGTCTGTCACTTCTATTTGTCACTTTGACCATTATTTAGTAGGTAGGTGGTCCCTTTTCAGGCCATAAAGGCCCATGGGGGGAATGGGGGGCAAGGGCCACCATTTTTCATGACAATCCGACACTGGAGCTGGAGGTGATGTGGTCAGCATCACGCTCCGGCTGGCTTATTACCCCCAGAAGGATTAACCCCCGGTACTCATTTGGAAAGCAGGCTGAGTGGATCTGGGAGCCTTCCAGAAGGAATTAAAAAAGCTACATCACTTGCCCCTACCTGGGATTGAACCCGGGACCTTCCAGTCAGGAGCTAGACACCCTCGCTGTCTGAGCTACCATGGCTCCTTGACCATTATTCACCATTTATAAATAGTCCAACTACTGTATATACTGAAAACCAGATTCCACTTAATGTCACAATCCATGTGTATACCCAAAGCCAGAAAAGCTTCAAACTATGAAAACAAGGGCTTTTCACCCTTCAAAGGTGGGGCAATTTCTCATTCTTTCATCGTGGAGTCACCTTATGGGGAAAAGAAATCAGACAGTAAGGCAGTAAGACCATGAAAAAGCTGTGAGACCCTGACAATTTAATGATTTTCAATTTTACAGAAGTGGTGATTTTATGTTTTTTTCCAGGATATCTATTTCTGTAGAAGCATTCACAGACATTCTAAATATTTCCTGATCCTTAAAATACACTCCATAAATGACAGACATTTAAAGTATTCCTACCTCCAAACTCTAACTCTTAGGAGGCAAATGCTAATCATGCAGTTTAAATCTTGGCCCCTTTGCATTCCTAACCCCTATTTTCCAATAGATAAAGTTTTAGTAAAACTAAAATCAGAGTTTCCAGCATTTTGGCTGAATCAACACCAAAATGTCCAGACCCACAGTCATCCAAAGTCAAATGTGTCTGAGACTTCTAAGCTGCCCTCTGGGAATTGTCAACCACAGAGGTGTTGCTGCACAGCCTGAGACTGAAACAGGAATACTTCAGGCCTTAAAGCACATCCTACGCACTGAGCAGTGGCTTTTCATGGATGAGCTACTTGGGAGGCTCCAAAAGCTCTACTGCAGAGTAATCATACTTAGGTATGTGACCAATTCAAAAGAAACCAAATAAAAGCTTTTTTTTTTGTAACATTACTGCAGGTGCCGAGTTCAGTTCTTAAAAGAAAGATTAGGTTTTCTGGCTCACATCCACGTTTGCGTTTTGACATCTAACAGTACTCTATACAAGCTTAAGGGCTCATGATCAGTTCTATAATCACATTTGAAGGCGTGCATGCTCATATTTAGTTGTAGCAAGAATTGCACACAAATGTTTGTAATAGTATATGCACTCTATTTAGTAGCAATTAACCCAGAAACTCTTACTTAACCGTCAACAAATGTTCTTAAAAGCACATGCCTCGTAAGCATGAAATGTGTAATACTGAACAACTCAATAAAATTCTACAAGCACAAATCATCAGGACCTATTGGCATTACTGCTCTCAATTAAGACACAACAGCTCATCTGAGGAGGGACTACAGTACAGAAAGTCAAGCCACTTCTAAAAAGCAGTTAGGCATGGATATAGGATTCTAAGATATAGTAAGCATGGATTTAAGAAATGCACGTCTTGCTTAAATAACTTTAGAGTTCTTTGAATAAGCAACAGCAGTTATGAACACTCACAAAGCATACAATGTGGTGCATTTAGAAATTTAGAAGGGTTCCGAAAAATTGCCTCTAAATGAAATTGCAGACGATAGACTGTCAGGATACTGCATGCAATTAACTGGTCAAATTAATGGTGATGTGATTAGTGTTACCACAGAAATGTGTATAAAGACCACTTACTGATCTATATCTAGTTACTGGTACAATTAGTAAATACTGACTTTTGCAAATTATACCAAAATAGTATGTTTATCAAATACTGTAGAAACAGCTAATAAAATTCCACAAAGACTACCAATACCGGGTACAATAGTATAATAGTGCAATAGTGGGTTTGATAGGAAGTCAGCTGTGTTTGGGGAAAAATCTAAAAATAAAAATTTTGTCACACAAAAGAAAGCTGCCATTTACATGTTATTTTCTAATTCCATGGAGATTAGCATTAATATGTATGTTTAAAGATTGGAATCTGTAATGTTTGTAAAAGACAACACAAAATCTATTTGTGGATTTTATTATACAACAATGAGGAACAAGTAAGCAACAGAAATAAGTGGAAAAAAACGTAAACACTTGGGAAGTGGTAAGTGTTTCACTACAGAAAGAGCTAAGAAACGTGGAGACTGTGCCATTCCATTCTGCAGTGTTAAGTATTAAGCGTTTAGCTTAACACTTACGTGCACTTTGTACACGTTTAGCTTTCCCATTAATCAAGAAGAATTATTGCTCTTTGCTTTCATGTGTTATAAAAAAGAACAATGATTGTATGGCTGGTACAATGTCTTTGTTCACGGATAGAAGTGTGACTTGTTTGCTTGGAGCTTCCTCTCTGATAAGTCAATTATACAGTAGGTCAAGCAGTTATTTCTGCTTTGAAAAAAACAAATACCTTTAAAGCTTCCTCTAAGAAAGAAATAATGCTTAAGCTTCAAAGTGAATAATTAACAATTATTAATTTAATCGCTAACTTAAAATTATAACTTTTTATCATTCACAACTCAGTTGGTTCTCTAAAGTGAACATTTCTGCCAAACTGTGTGTAAATAAGTGCATCACTAATAACCCTATAATATTAACATTATTACTTTACCCCTTTCAGGCCTAATTTTAATATGTATAAGATTTTTAACAAAATTTATCTTGCAAGGTATTTCCTTTGCAAACTCAACATGAGATAATACTAATTTGCCTTTTGGATAATACACACCGAAACACTGCAAGCTAACATCAGGGCTGATGATTTAGGATTATAAGAATGAGTTTAGAGTTTCAGTACACACATCTGTCTCCTGTTCTCCAGAGTCCAGTCCAGTCACTCTCTTTTTTTTCCATAGCAAGTGAATTCCCACAGGATTTTATGGGCTGTAAAAATGACTATTAAAGTGACTGATGGATAGGGTGAATGGTTTTCTTTGTGGGTGGTTGGAGCCTCACTGGCTGGAGGGAGGTTACTGACAAACGTCCACACCCCCAGGTAAATACAAACAAGCACCACTGGAGAGTGCCCTGGGTGCCCTGGCCTCATCTGAAGCGCACAGAGAAGTCCCTGTGAAGAGGTTTGTGGAGAAATGATTAAGTGACCGATATCCCCTATGGGGTTACTGTCGCAGCAGGAATCTTACACGGCCATGACCAGAGCCCAGAAAGATTCGCTTGGACAGGCTGTGTATCAAAAGTTTTATTTTTGACATTTCGCATTGCTTAATGCCTTGAGTGACCTGAGCAGATGCAAAAGAACTGATAGCCTTTCACAAAATTACTCTCGGTGTCCAGACCTTTGCAAGTTTTATGCTATATGGCTGTCCGAGTGGAGAGAGGATGAGATAATGGAAGGAAAATGTTTTCATGGTACATTTATTACTAAAGCATATGAGATCTAACTTATTCTTAAAAACTTTTTAAACATTTTATATTTGCTAAAAATGGCTAAAATGTTGTGGAAAGGTATGGAATATTTTTCTTTAAATACTGACCTTAATGTTAAAATTTATTGTGTATGATACACTAAATAAGATGTCACAGATTACATCACAGTAACGTCTGAAATAATGTACAGTAACTCTCATTCACTATGCTGGTAGTATGTGAATTGTTAAAACCCTCATGACAAACACAGAAGTAAAGCAATAAAAGGAGGAAGATAGAGAAATTCTCAGAATTAAAAAAAATGATCGAAACACTTGGAACAGTGATCCTGTCTCCTCGTTCTTGGAGTTATATAAGGAACTCAAACTTCTCATTGCTTACAGATGTAACAGTTGTAATTAGGAGTGGTTAAGCAATTAAGTCATTATGATCTCACTAGGAGAGATGATCACTCATTTAGCATTCAGAGTGAATGAAGAATTTAACGTGAAAAACAAACATTGATGTTTACACCAAATATCATTTTTGGTAATTATGCTTATTCTCAACAACCAAATGGACAATGTCCACTATCAACTTTGCAACTTACATAGAGCTTTAGAAAATGCTTTAGAAATGATTTGTAGTAGAACACACACTAATTTTACATACATTGTACACAAAAAACAGTGTACAGAGGAAAAAATGAGACTATTCTGTTAAAAAAATTGTATAGCTTGAAAATAAGAATCCTTTCATATCGCCAAAAACAAATTTTAAATAATAATTTAGAACTAACAAAATAACTTAAGATGTTGCTTAGCTGCTTACCCTATTCACTGTTTAAAATTAGGCAAGACATCTGGGATGCAGCCATGAATGTGTTGTGCCTCAGGCCATGCAAGGTGGTATATGGCCAATTGAAAATCTCTAGTCCTTCTGTCTACCACAACTGGATTACTGCCACAGGACAGAGAGAGCTGTACTGTGCTTTCATGGAAGGTTGCTCAGGTTCACTGCAGGGTGGATGGATAAACATCTAAAGAGGCATTTATCCTCTTTCTAGAATTAATAGCTTTATTCTAGAAAGGTCTTGTTTCTTTAATAGAACCCCCGCCCCCACTATGTACTTGATGGGCAAGTCAGACTAGATCAAGATAACAGAAATGTGGCATCTAATTAACAAGCATATGGATGGACTGTGACCCAAAGACAGTAGAGTAGTAATCAAAAAGCCCCTTAGATAATACCAACTCATTTAGTCCAGATAGAATACAGAGAAACTTATGAGCCAGCAATTCTTGGTCACACTGAGCTAATGGCACAGCCTAGACTCAAACTTGGAACCTTCTAGCTATTGTAACTGTCATGGACTCCAAACAGCAAATACTGGCTGAGTGACTTGAAAGACCCATAACTACTTTGAGACTAATATCCTATAAATGTACACACTGTGGAAAACGCTATTTGAACATCAAAGGTAAGGCTTGATCATGCAGAAAGTCATAAGAAAGCTGATTGTGTTTTAATTGAGAGGAATGTTTGCTCAGGCTTGAAGATCTTATGTTCAGATTATTCATTCAGACTACATAAGTAACCAATGCTTGAAGTGATTATCCAGGACTGCTGTGATGTGCATTTCACTACCCAGCACTACTTGCCTCTAGTATTTTTAAAGTCTAATTTTTCTTAAGCCTTAAAGTTCCTAATCATGTGTATATGTCACCTCAGCTGACTTCTCATTGAATGGAGATGACAAGACATTTCAGCCTCCTCTGAAGGTTTCACTAGCATCTAATCTTCTTTTAAAAACAGTGAACACTATTGGAAGAAAAGAAAACCAAATCCACAAACACTACAGACACCAAGCATGCAATTAACAGCACTGAGGATATTCTTGATGAAGGTTTGCCAAGATATTAAACATGCTCTGAATCAAAGCAAAAACACCTGAATGGTACTGGCATACATACCCACAGGGCTTTATATACTTGGGAGTGAAAAGAAAACAGACTACTTTTTGGATTAGGCAATAAATAACAATAAATAACTTTATAGCACAGAGATGTTTGTAAGCCCAGGAAAGAAGGAGTCTTGGAGAAGAAATGTCCTGCTGCAGGACATTTCTTGACATTTTGAATAATTGAAAACAATTATTTGAGTAGGAATACAACATTTCTGTTCATTTACAGTACAGCAGTTACATCGATCCAATCATTAGCAAACGCATGAACATTAGATACTATTTTGTACTACAGTATATGCACTTAACCAACAGTAGCCTTTACTATAAAAATGTATAATATTACAAAAAATAAATTCCTCATCCAACAGGATATGAGAAAAGAAGACTCTAGGTAATGCTTTAAGAGAGCCCAGCTTGAAAGATGAAAATTTCTGCTCAGTATATTAAAACACAGATAGGAATTAGTACATCTCTTATTAATGAAACCCGTATAGCAGATGCGCATATATCGAGGGATTACTGTACATAAGTGTAAATACTAGTGTTAGGACAAGTACTACAGTTTCACATTCTCATAACATTACAGATCCCTTCCTTTCCTTAACTGAAAACTCCTCTTATCTGACACGCTCAAGCCGTTTCCCTCGGTGCCACATCCAGACAGTCCACCCTTCCTCTCTGCAGCGCTTGTAGTCTGGGCCCTAGTCGTACATTTACTGGCCAGATGTGTGCGAACTCCATTGGCAGGTCCACCTCTACCTCATCTCCCACTGGTCACATGCAGCTCATCGAAAACAAAACTCTGCTGCTCTTCCCACATTCTCTTCGCCGTCTCTCAGGTGGGCAGATTGCTTGGGCTTTCTGCTTGCTCTTCAACCTCACCTCATGCGCCCTCCTTTTCTCCTTTAGGACCCTGTGGTGAAATCTGACATAGGCCTGCACTGCCCATTGTCAGCCTGCGGTGCTTCTCCAGACTTTCTTTTACAACCTACTCTTTGCTCCACACTGCTGCTGCACCACTGCATTCAACCTTCTATTTCGTTCACAAATCTCTTCAGCACTGTTTGCTGCAATATCCATGCTGCTCTAGGCACCGCCTTTCTTCTATAATGTAAATCATTATTGTTCTGTGACTGAATCGGATTTATCGATTTTCCTTATATATTCAAAATAGTGCTCCAAAAAGAAAAGCAGTGTGTTGCTGAGGTAGAAGAATTCAACACTACAAAATCTAAAATATGAATAAAAATGTACTAAAAAATCAAAAAGGGATGAAACATTTTGAACACAGTATATAAACCACAACCATCTGAGTCATGACCTTCTGTATTTTGATGCCTATAGAATCACAAAGAGTGTACAAATGCAAAGTCACAAAGTCAGTATCCTGTAAGGTATTAATGTACTGGGTGACTGCAAGGCATCTGCAGCTCATAGAGGCTATTACATGGGCTTGTTCTGGCTGCTCCAGCTGCTGTCTGGGGGCAATTACAAAGGTTTACAACCCTGACCTACTGTCTTTGTTGTTTCACTTGGACATCCTCATCATTCCCTAACATTGACATTATGACCCCTATTGTAACATCTCTGCTGGCTTCTCTATGACATCGGGAAGCAATTTAGAACAGCATTTTGGGATATTCCAGCACATCCATTGAGTGACTGCTCTCATTAAGATCACTCTGTATGGGCTCTTGTTAGGCGTTTATGGGTATTCAAAGTGTCTTCGTAAATGGTGTACAGTTACCATACATGTCCTAATGAAAAAATGAAGTTTACACTTTGCAGGTGCTCTTCAAGGAATCAGAGACATGTCATGTTTGAATGTTTTACTTTGTCGCTAGTTTTTATGGAAAAAAAATATTTTGTAGCTGTACATTCAAAATGTAAATACTGTACAAAATAAACTGGATGGATAATCTGTTTTAAATTAACCTTGTCATGTAGTTATTTTTCAGATGCACTATGTATTGTTCTGTATTTTGCATTACCAGAACCTCATATTTCCACTTTATATAAAGAGAACAGAGGCCGTGGGGGTGTAGAAAATGCTTCCTAGCTCAGCTGATACTTGGGTTTCTTTCAATAAATGGGTGGAAGAGATCCTTGAATCAATTAGCTACTAATTACCAAACACCTTGATGGACTAAATGCCCTCCTCTTGTCTGTAACCTTATGCATGTATTTGGTGTTAAGAACATAAATTACAGAAGACAGCCTTACAAAAAAAAGTTCAGAACAGTAAACAAACCCAAGTACTTGGGGCTCATTAAGAAAATGCAAACTAAGTGGTTTACTCAGGGAAAAAGCAGAGAGAGGTCAAAGGCAAATATTTAGGAGGATGGGTCCTTTTTTAGAAAGTGGCAGTGAATGTATTTATCTAGAGCATGCAGTCTTTCACAAATACATCTCTAGAACACATGCTTTTTTATAGCAAGAGAAAAAAGCAGATAGAGATAAAAGGCAAACATTCACTATGAGGGATTCCATTTGATATTTTCTCGCTACAAATGTCCTTTATTTACTAATAGAAAGATTTTTAAAATTTGGTGAACTTTTAGTTCAAAATAAGCAGAGAAGTTCTTTGGTCACACAAGTGGTAGGTTGTGAGTTCCAGTTCCTGCTGCAGACCTGCTGTTGTACTCCAGTGGCTACAGTCCATTCAGCTGTATCAACAGGGAACACCATTGCTGGCATCCTGTGTCTCATAAACCAGGACAAGCTCTGGTCTGATGAGCTGACATGACTCAGATATGAAGATATGTTATCGCTGGTAATGTAGGTGAACACTAGCACATGCAGTGCTGAAAAAAGGTATGTAGACCCCAAGGTTGGTCCTTATTCTTGTAGATTTTATACCTAAATTGTGATTAGGTCTGCATGAAAGAATATACCCGAGTGTAACACCAAGACAAAATATATATTTGTATTATGTAATTAACAAAATGATCCAAAAGTAAATATAGTTATGTGAATATGTCTGTGAACCCTTAGATTTAGTCTCAGTCTCTTGCTTTGGCTTTTTGGAAATTTTGTCCATTCCTCCCTACAGAACTGCCTCCTGTCAGTAATATTTGAGGGTTTCATATCATGAATAACTCACTTCAGGTGTGCTACAGTATAACATTTCAATTGTGTTTAGGCCTGGACAAAATCTAAATGCTTCAGACACTGTGTTGTAGGTCTGCTTGTATGTTTAGTATCTTGCTGCAAAACCCACATTTGGCAGAGCACTAGCTGATGAATGGGTGGCCTGGCATTGTCCTCCAGAATTTGCTGATACAGTGCCGAATTCACGGTTCTGTCAATGAAACAAGCCATCCAGGTCCAGAGGCTACAAAGCAATGCCAGATCATGATACTCCCACCACCGTGTTTGTCGCTCAACAGGATAACGTTCTTCTGTTGGAAGACAGCATTTGGTTTTTGCCACATAAATATTTTCTCACCATGGCAAAAAAGGACAACCTTTGACTCGTCAATACAGAGGACTTTCTTCCAGTAGTATTGTGGATCATCAAGGTGTTCTTTGGTGAATTTTAGACCTGTGTCAATCAATTTTTAAAGTGCAATATTTTCTTCCTGGCTACCCTACTATGAAAACATTATTTGTTCAGTCTTTTCCCAATGGTGCGAGGAGCCAGCAGGTGTTTAGGTGTTACTTGGGTTCTTGGAGACTAACTGGATGATTTTCTAGGTTGTTCTTTGGGAGATCATGGCAGGACAACTGGATCCTGGCTAGAGTCACACAGGTCCTGAATATCTTCCATTTGAAGACTGACAAAGGAAGGAGCCTCAAATGTTTAGTAATGATTTTATAACTCTCTCTAAACTAATGTGCAATAACTCTGAGGTCCTCTTTGTATTCCACTAACCTGTACAGTACGTTGAAGATTAAACTCACAAAGTTTCTCACCATTATATAAAACAGGGCTGCCTAAACTCAGTCTTCATTTACTTGTTACACAATTATACAACCACTTAATTCTTATGACCCCCTTAATTATTCTAAGTAAACTAGGGGTTCACTTACTATTTCACATACAATGATTTCAATTATCAATTTTTTTCTTTCACACACTATTGTCTCAAAGAACATTGAGTTGGCATATTTCAGTTATGTAAGAAAAGGCAGATTTCCATTAAACAAGGGTATAGTGTTAAGAAATTGCAATTTACATAACTATATTAGGGTGACACAGTGGTGCAGAGGTTAGCATTGCTGCCTCACAATGCTAACCTCTGGTGCCCTGGGTTCAATTCCAGAACAGCGATGAATTTTAGACCTGGACTCCTGTCCTGTTCTGCCTCTAGTCTACTGCTTGCCAGGACTAGCTCCAGCTCCCCCGGCAATCCTGAACTGAAAGACGTGGTTAGAAAGTGGATCCATGGATATTTATATTTCACAAACTTTGTCTCAGCACTGTAGGATGCTTTCCTCAAAACCTACTGTACTCTCCCTTCTATTTTGTGTGAGGACCAGTTAGATTAATTCTAACTGATTTTAAGATAAAAAAAAATGTTTTCAAAAGAGTTCTCTGTGAAGTGCCTTCTGAAAATATAGATACACAGCACTGCCATTGTAATATGGCTTGGACTGCACATTTTTACAAATAGAAGAGCAAGCATTTCTTTAAGTGCCTCGCTGATTACACCCATAATAAATACATTTATTATGTGGTTATCTTAAATTTGTGGCTTACGATTGCACAAGCACTCAATATTAAACTGACAGGAGTGTATTGTTCTGTGTCACTATGACACATAAAGGTTCACAATCTTATAAAGACTGGGTGCAAATTGGAGCTAAAGTTTGTAGGTTGTCCAGTTGTTTCTTTCAGACCATTTAATATCCCATTAAGTAAAGATTTGTACAGTCTGCAATTTGATTAATCCAATAAGCATTAATAGTCTCATACGGCCATTAGGTATGTTTTTTAGAGAATATGTAGACACTGACATTTTATACTCAATTTTCAATTGCATTTGCAAATGAATTTAAAAAACGTGTTACGGCAAAATAAAAAAAAATGTCTGGGCTGTTAAATACCTGGAAGGCCTGGTGACAGATTATTTTTGTTTTGCATTTTTATACGTGAGAGTATTATGAAAAGACATAAGATGATGCCATAAAAAATGTAAGGAAATAACAAAAACAAATGAAAAAATTGTATTAAATTAATGAATCACGTATGAAAATGTCTTATATACATTGTTAAGTCATAGATTTCTCTAAACGCAAAGCAGTAAACCTTTGCTTTAAGCAGCTTTTAGCCCCTTTGAGAAGTAGCAATCGTTATATTTTATATTGCACCTTTCAAAGTGCATCATCTTAAAGGTACTTCACAATAAAACAATCAACAAAAGAGATGGGTATAAGGAAAAGTACCTGTATTTGTTTTCCACACAATTTAAAGACCACGCTGACCTCTCAGGGTCAAAGTGTGTAGGCTCTGGCTTCCAGCAAACACCCGACTTCAATCATCAGAAATCCTGCCTTTTGTTTTCTCGCTAGTTAGGAGCTCTAAACCTAAGAGGACCTTACTTCTCTCCAACACAATTTATCACTCTGTAGGGTGTTCTGACAGCTATAACGCCTCACATTACAGAGTAAGTGTCACCTGGCTCTTTACAATTCGTTTCCAGTGACCTATTGTGAGTAATCAGGGAATACACACAACACATGCAAAAAACTGTCCACCATAAGGATCAGGATAAGCACTCATAATAACAGTGATATAAAAAGCTTTATACAGGTACGTTAGTTTTTGAAAATTACAATGCATGTGTTGTATTACAGCATTCTTTTTAACATATGTTCAAGCTTGCATTTTCCATAACAAAAATAAATGTCTAGATAACTATACAATAAAGTAAAGTTTTATAACAAATCTAATGCCTCAGGATATCTTAGAGATCCTTATGAAATGTTTTCAAACTCCCAAGGGCTAGGCAGAGAAAACACCAACCACGTGACAGCACACTAGACAAAACAAAGTACGAGGCAGTAGTTGTTTTGACAAAGATTACCTGGCACAGCAGCAGACATAAAATACATACTTCTGGAAAGATTCTGGAAGCATTTCAAGTTTAGATGGCTTTAAAAAAGCACATTTTATGGCACATACTGTATACTGTATGTAATATAAAAACACTGAAACCAAGACACTGAACACAACAAGATAATTAGGAAATAAAGGAGACAGAAGGCTTGATGGCTTATACTGTATGTTGCCTCAGGAGAAAACCTGGACATGGATCAATTACCAACACCCCATGTAGTTTCTGTCCTTCCCTGAAACTTAAAACCCCTGTCCACTCAGAGATGGACAAACTATGCCCTTGTGCAGTATACGCTATAGACAATTAAGAGAGGCACTGACCTAAGTGACCTAGTGAAATAACCATGGCATATCCTTCATTCAAATCCCAACCTTTTATCCATCCACTGAAAGTGCCTTATGAAAACAGACTGAACCACCTTAAATTTGAAATCGAGTTACTGTATCTGTAACCCCTCTATTCCAGCGAAAGAATCACAGTTTAGAGGAAGAACAGTGTAAGCCAGCAGTCGCTGATTACAATCCAGGTCGACGGGGGTTAGTAATTCCTACAGAGAAATGCAGAACTGGCCAAGCATCACTGGGACAGAATGGGTAAAAATTACTGGGGAGTACTACGCTCACCATGCACCAATGATTCCCATTGCTGTTTAGATGCCTGGGAACTTTTGATGTTACCCTGAGAGCTGTCCTAGTCATCCATCTTACACAGCAGTTCTGCTGTCTGTGTCTTGGGCTGGCAGTGGGAATAAAAGCTAACACAGAAAAGAGCTAGAATAATGAGCTTAGCCCAATTCTACTATCCTATTGGACGGGTATGAAAAGGCGAAGTAACCGCTTGAGAGTGAAACACAGAGAGAAAGCTCAGCAATGGGTCTTGGGTCTTTTTATACTAATCGTGGAGTAAATCAAAGAAAGACTACTGTTAGGTGTATACACAATTGTCTTTAACACAACTAAAGAATTGTTCTTGCAATGCATTCCAACCACTGAACTTTGATATCCTGTAGTTACACTAGTTATCAAAGGCCGCAGTTATTATATACCAGCAGCTATCCTTCATTTAATTATACATTTTGTGTAACACCATATCATATACCCTACTGTATGTGTGTCCATTAGCGTTCTTGCTTTGTTTTTCTTTTATTAAGCTTAAAATACAGAAATTGCTTTTTCAGTCCTTAAAAGACCTGACCTTAACCTGAAATAAAATACACACATTGCTCTAAGCAGTATATGATCACAAGATCCACGTGCCACAAGTACTGTAAATAGTAAAACTAGTTTCACTTTAGTAGTAAGATTGTTGAATTACACCACTGACATGGTTTATGAGTGCGCTCTAAAATACTTCAAATAACATTTCTTTGTGAAGAGTAGCAAAAAAAGGAGAAAGCACCAAGTCATGGTAATTTCCAGTAGATGTTATTTGCATACAACAAATACATTTGATAGGATCATGTACTGTATGGAGTAGGTGTACCTGGAAAAAAAAGCTAGCACCTAGCTTAATTTCAGAATTTAATACAAATGACTTCAAAAGTTTTGAATGCAGAAACAGAAATTATGTAATTAGTACTCTGAATACCTCATATTAAGACAAATTTAACTTGAAAAGGAACAAGGTTTATTCCATGCTGAAAAGAGAAAAAAAGTAACAATGTGTTGGCTGTGAGTGCCTGAAGAAGGCTCTACAGCCGAAACATTGTGTTTCTTTTTTTCTTTTTTCAGCATGGAATAAACCTTTACCTGTTCCTTTGCAGCCTACACATGCCGACGCAGCTACTTGCTTGTGCTAAGTCTCCCATTATCAAGGTGATATTTGCTCCATAATTCCAACAAACAGGTTATCAGTGTTTCTGATTTGAAGACAAATTCCAAATTAGTGAGTTTTTATTAACTACCAGGAAATATAGAAAACAAAATTCACATATTTGCAAATGTTAAAAAGCTTTAAAATTACATTTCGCAATGTTTTTCACTGTAGCTGTTGTTCTTATATTAATTTAAAGATGCCAAACAAATTCAAAACACTTAAAAGATGTTCCTTCAGTCTGAGGAGAAAAAAAATAAAATGGCAATTTGGAATTCCTCATTTGTAATGCACTGCAATTTATAATAATTTATACTATAATATGTAATAGTTTACACTTGGCATTAAATTATTTCTAAGTTGAAGGACTTAAAATCTCTCCCTACATCATAGGAATGGGATTATGGAGAAATATATTCACCTTGCTTTTATAATTATCATACTGCAGACATGATTTATAGTAATAAAAAAATGTCTGTGGCAAAGTAGAGCAGTTTGACAGAACCAAGATACTGAGCAGAAAATTGAGTCTACACTGATTAGAGCAATGGTCTAATAGCCAGCTGCTTTTTGTTCCAACTGGGCCCTTAATCACTAAGCCTAATTGATCTGCTGGGTGGGTTAGATTTTCCTTCATTGCAAAAATACTCTAGTTAAAATGTATTATATATATTTTATGCAGTCTCCCCTCAACCTTGTAATTAAGCATTTGCTGTCTTATTCATAATTAAACAACTCTTAAAAAGTGATCAGTTGAGGAACAGACACAAGCAGTTATACTGTATTCAGCACTCTCACCTGAATGAGGTCAATCCTGAAACTCATTAATTCACACAGGGTTCATACCAATTACAAAGCATCAGCGCACTCACCTTTTTTTGACAGATGAAAATCTGTTTCAAACAGAAAATTAAAAATGATCAACTTGTGATTCAGAACTTGGATGGAGCATAAACCACAAGACACAGGTTTGCCCAGACCTGGGCTGAAAACCATTGAATAAACAGGGACAAAACAGGATCTTAACAATTGCTGTGGTACAAAGAGAAAGTAGCATTTACATTTAATGGCTGTCCTCACAGTGCCTTTTGTGATACTCTGTTTCCATAATAACATTATGTTGCAAATTAAAGAATTTAGATTTGACAACAAAAAGTTCTTTTGGCGGTACAATAATACCACTGAGTTTCACCAACATTTGGAAAGCATTTGAAACCCAAGGAGATTTATGGCTGCAAAAAGACCTTTCCACAGTGACACTAATGTGGTTGTAAATGCTGCCTCTAGGGCTCCTCAGGGGTTCATCCTATAAAAGCCTCCAATTGGAATACAGATGGGCCCTATGGCCTGGAGGTTTGCTGGCTCAAAGCTCTAAAGGGGTGTTGTAAAACGTGCCAAGTGTTGCTACAGATCTGTGGAACAGATTAAGCTGGAGATTCTTAGTTTAAGGCACATTAGTGACACCTGTCACTGGTTGGGCACCTGCACCTCTGCCATGTGAATCAGGTGCATTTCATTTTATGCACAAAAAAGAACACATGACTCCAGCTTGACGATGCGTGAACCAGAGGAACTCCAGGCTGCCTTCACTGTTGGACACTCATACGTTAAAATCAATTGTCTGTGTGATTAATCAGTTCATCCTTCTCCTTCAGCCATTGAAGGGGTGAGAAAAACTAGAACCTCGCACACAAAAACAAACAATAGAGGATCATGCTCAATAAAGAACAATTGTAATCTGCCCTTTTATGAAGCATCAGGTGGAACAAATGGCTTAACTATCAAACATCAGAGCACTACACAAGGTTTTACTTGGGGTACCTGCTCACTCTAAATTCAGAACCACATCCTCTACCCTTATTTTACTTCAGTGTAGCTAACAACTTCCATGGTTGTCATTCAGGCTGACACACAGCTGCGAGAGCTCACCACCTATCCAGAGTGACAGAACACAAATCTAATCAAGCAATGCAAAATACATTTACTGAGTAGCAAAAGAAACCTAGCACTTTATAGCTTAACCAAATTCACAATGTCATCAGGGAAAGGACAGTCTTTATTGTAAGCAGTGCTACAGTACAGACATTTTGCTGAAGGGACATGACAGGTAAATGGATTATGTGGATTAACTTTTTCATCAATAGGGTGGATCGACAAGCGTGGAAGTCAGAGGCTAGTAGCATGTGTGGTCCACCATTACAAGCTTCTGCACCACACGTTCTGCACTAGGTTGCAGATTTTGTCCTCATGGGCTTCTATCCCATTCTTCTCAGAGACGCATGATTGAGGAAACATCACTGAATAGCAGCAGCAATACATCATGATGCACACCACCATACTTTCAGAATATCAGTACCTGCTCTTTAAAGTTTTTAATTTACTGGTTTGTTTACAAGTTCAAACCAAAAATGTTTTTTTTTCAAAACTATATATTTGCAGTACATCTATCACTTTCTGCCAGAGGCTAAAAAGAATAAATGAAATGTCTGAAATTACAGTATTTCTGCATCTCTGATGTGTGTTTAGTTTGTAAAGGTTTAAAGTAAGTGATTCCACAGTAACTAATTCTGTCTTTTCCAGAAGGGGAGCTGTGATTACACGTTTTAGTGCTGTGCCATTTAATTATGCAATACTGTTCTTAATCTATATAATCTAGAAGCAATAAAGCAATGAAAACAAGTATTTATCATAAAAAAGTGCAAAGAAAAATGAAAAAGAAAAGTTTATACCATGTTGAATGCAATAAAATAACTGCATTTATAAGGTCAATTATTCTCCATTAAAAAAATGTGTACTTCATTTTCTAGAAGCCAGTATAAATGACCAATGGAGTATTTACAGGTTTGCAAGCATGGAATTTGTATATAAAATACTGTAGGTGAAAGTGTATCTGCTGTACAGTAGTTTTATCATCCCATATTCAAAGTCTGGATCCTGTTGTTAGAGTGTACATCTGTGTAAGAGTCACCACTCTTACACAGATGTACACTCTAGTACATCTAGTACTAGTACTGTAATTACACTGCACAAAAGGATAGTTTTGTAGACATATTACTGCTGGACCTGGTTAGCTAACTGCTGAGATGCCTCAGATACTGTTGAGTGTACGTAAGTGCCAAACATATAGGTTATACTAATGTATTCCTTTTTTTGAACTGGATAAAATCAAATCTGTTTTAACATTATTTTATCTTTCTAGATTTTAGATGTACTCATTTAATATGGGCTAATATTTACCCATTTATTTATTCAACATTCATTTTTGCCAGTCTACTATGAATAATAATAATAACACTTATCACAGTTTTTCTGTTATTTTATGTTACTTACCTACTGTACAATGCCCCGCCAAAATATTGGAAAATCAAATGGTCCACAAGATTGATCAGCATCTTGTTTGAAGTTGTGGAAACAGTCCAACATGTGGTATGTCCCATGATTTCCGAATACTGTCCCATGATTTCTGAGGCTTTTTCTTCAGTAAGCTATACTATGCAAAAGAAGGCCCATATACAGTATGTGAGCTCTCAAGAGGGATGACTGCTGGTGAGTATGATCCTGCTGTACCATTGAAGGCAACAGCAGATTTGGGCAACCTGTCTATCCAGAAAGCCTCTGGATAAAGGCAGTGGCTGGTAGATAAGAACGTCAGATACAAAGTACAACTCAGGCCTCAAGAAGCTACTGAACCAAATGGCCAAACATCTCTTAATTCAAATTCAATTGTCTTTTTGTGAAGCTCCTTTAACAACAAGTTGTCACAGAGCACTTTCTTAGTTATTTGTGTGTAGAGTAAGCTCTTGCTATAACAGACTTCACATTTAACTGACAAAATCTGGTAAAGGGGGGTTCTGTTTGCAAAAAAGAAGTCTGGGGTGTTGAATTATAATCTGCAGCCATTACACTGGCCAAACACATGAAAGTTAGTTTCAAATGCAGTGAAGGGGGGCTTTGCTGATTTTGTAAAAGTCTAGTTATAGTGAATTAAAGAACCTACAGTATGGCGACACTTTTGAGGTAGAAACATTCTATCAGAAATTTAATTGATAAATCCAAGATGAAGACATCATATTATTCCAACTGTACAATTCCAACAAGATTGGTCTTTTCTGGCATTCACTCCTGGAAAATAGCCAAACATACAAGCACAAGGCATCTAGTTCAGAACATAAACTCTGCAAGGAAAGGATCTCAGCTGTGTGCTAATGCTGACAGCTTACACAGACTGACACCTGTAGCTGTTGGCATGTTTTCAAGGATATAGGGAACAAGCTTCCAGTAGTCTATTACCATTAAAAAACCTTGGTTTGCTACTTCTATATAATTTTCTTACATAAAAATATCTCATTTGTAATTTAACAGACAGACAATAATACAGGAAACTCCTTTCCCCCCTACTAGTCCGATAAAGCTAGAGAATAGTGTATATAATATAAGCATATGTTTTTTCTGAAATAATAGTGTTTTTGGGCTGAAAAAAAACAATTTGTGATTTAATGAATATTCAGCAATAATGGACAGCCCTTCCCCCCATTAGTCTTATAAAGTGAGGGCTACACTCTATTTGATTTTATATCTCCAGACATCTGTGAACACTGAGTGGAATCAAGGTTGTGATATATTGCAACTATGATTAATGTTGGATGGTTGGCCAAAGTTATACTCCGATAGCTTTGTAGGGCAGAAGGCAGACAAATATTTTTTTTAATTCTTATTACTCATCGACTACAAAGCACCTCTGTAAAACATGAAAGAACAAGAAACTTGTTAAATCAGTAAATATATTTCCTTTCTTAATTTTATTGTTATCAGCCCCATAACATGAAAGTATGTGATTCTTCAATCCTTATATGAATAAGTTTAAGGAATTGGGCGACTGAAGAAGTTGTTAGGGTTCTGTATTCACTACCCAATAAAAGGCACTAATACTAATACTGATATATCCATCCATTTTCTAACCGCATTATCCAATACAGGGTTGCGGGGGAGCTGGATCCTATCCCAGTTATCAATGGGCACAAAGCAGGATACATTGTGAATAGGACGCCATGGCACATACAGACTCAAGCAAGCACACACTCACACCAGGGCCAATTTCTCCAGAAGCCAATTGACCCACCAGTATGTCTTTGAGCTCTGGGAGAAAACCAGATTTTGTTTTATACTTCAAATGTTATATTCATGTTGCTCTTTACATCCTTGAGTTCCATAATTGACCCCCATTACTCTAGTCACCCTAGGTGTATAAAACACTGCTGGAGGCATTAGCCTGAAACAGACTAGTGTCCTGTCCAGAGTGAGCCTTGAGCTCTCAGTTTACATTACACTGCAGTAACAGATCTGGACCTATGATCCAGACAGCTCAAGAAGGATTCGAGAGTGACTTTACCCATACTCGTGTGCTTCAGGATTGGGTAGGACTCTAATGCTTGGATTATGAATAGAATGTGTTTTTCTTAATGTGTGATTTTTTTCTTTTGAAAAACTAAGCATCCTGTACATATAACATCACAGATGTTCATTATCTGTCCACCTAGTCCACCTCTTCTAAAGGCAAAATAACTCAAGATTGTGCTTTGTTTTCCTCACAACAGAGCTTTGGGAATTGTATGAATCAAAATCAAATACATGAAGAAAATAAGAGACCTTGAAAACAACTATAAGTATTTTTTTAAAAGTCCCAATCAAGCCCAATAGTTGTTTTCTTCAAGGGGTAGTGCCCCTGTCACCTATGAAAAATGCTATCTGTTACACTAACGTTAAAATAACAAGGGCATTATATTGACATGATTGTACAGGTGGGGAGCAAAATGCCCTAAGCTACAATTAAGGTAAATGTGTACTTTTACCATTACCTACAACATACTGTACCATTTTTTAGTATGTAAGTCAGGAAAAATGATAAACCACATAATAATTAAGTGGTTTCTCCAGAAAAAACAAATGCATACGTTTACAGCAATTTTCTGTGGTTTAAATGACAGGATATTTAGAATTCAGCAAGTTTAGAAAATAAAAGTAGCACTTACTACTGGAGGTGATGTATTACTAAATCATCACGTACACAGAATTTCCAAAAGTCATGCATTCCATTTACATAGCTGCATTTTTTCAATTATTTTTTCCAGTTTGTTTCTTACTACTCATTTGTCTGCCACTCCTATCCATTGCCCTGCTTCCTAAAACAAAAATAGTAGGATTTCAAAAACAAAGATACAGGCATAGCTGCAGGGAAAAGTGAAATTTGGTACTAAAGTCACCTTTGAACTGAGACAATTTTGAAGAAATATTCCACATAACATGGTAAATAACACAGTTCGTACATAATACGAATGTCCAGAAAAAATAGCTCTTCTGGCAAAAATCTTTAAAGTTAGACACATTTCAGAAATTTGGTGCATTGGAAAATAATATGACTGTCATATTTGATTGTGTTCTCATGGATTCCTACTTTTACCTGCGTAATCTCTTCACTTTCAGAAGATGCAGATGTCCTGGAAACCTCTTGAATAGGGTTCAGGTAAAACAAAACATATTATGAAATACGTCTACGATATGTTACAATTGGGACAAGACCACTGCTGTCCTCTATACTAAGAAATGGATCATTTCTGTGTCGAAATGTAGTAATGTACCTCTACCATGCCTTTCATCAGCTTCTGCCTTTCCCTAGTTGTAAGCCTAGGAGAGCTACTGTACACCTGGTGGATGCTGTCTTCACAACAACAAACTATCATACTACAGTAGACCACTTTTTTCCAATTAACACCACTCCTTGCTAAACCCTAAACTAAAGGCCCATCTCTTCACTCTGGTTTTCAACCCACTTCTTTTTGTCATCTTGTATACACGTTTGCTCAGGTGAGAATGACTTTAGCCAACAATGATCTTATCTTTGAAGATCAGCACAACACATTTTCTTAACCAGTAAGCACACCACGTGCTGATAAGTTTCAGTATTGTAAAGAGGGTGAGCAATGCTTTTTTTTTTGTCAGCGCTGTGTTTTTCCTCTTTCCTTTAAATCTTCCTATCTCGCCTTTTTATGTTTCAATTCTTTGTCGGGGTTTCTGGAAGTCTCTCTCAGTTCACTTCACAGCTGGGCACAGAACATAACATTCTCATATTTCACAAAGTCAGCCCAAGTCCTCTTGTTGTGCATCACTGCCTCTCTTAGCCACCTAATTAATCCTTCAGCCCTTATTCTATCTGTAGAAAAGCTTTCTGAAGGGTTCACATTCAGCATGGGGACAACTGAAATTGGGGCAATTTCTATTTATCCAAAATGTGACATGAACCGACATGCTCAATATGCACAATCCAAATTGCTTCAGTTACAGTGTGTTCAACATTTCTTAAAGCTTTATGTTTAAGATATGCAACAATATTTTTCCAGATTCTTCTTTAAAAAGTGTAGCTAAGTATTAAATGGCCTATGCTGCAGAGAATGAACACTTTTTAGTGTAAAAAGTTTATTTCAAATACAAGAGCCATCTGTGAAATATACGTTGCAGTTGAAGACAATACGGACAGGTACAATGTGTGTTAAAGGAAGCGTTGAAGATAAGAAAATATGTAAAAAATATTCAGTACAATAAATATAGTTTATATAATACAGAAGATGTTTAGAAATTATTTAAGTATTTAACTTCTACTTTTATCCTTCTAATATCTTTAAAATTACTAGCTCAAATCACAGTTATATTTATTTTAATTATTCTTTCATTTGTCTTAGAATGAGCGTTTTAATACTTTACAGGAAGGCTAAAGAGAATTAAGAAATTATGCATGCAACTTATTAAAAGCACACATTTAAACTGTATAAATCCCATGTATGGAAATACTTCTCTCAAAGACAGACAAAAATATGCTTTTCAATGTTTTGACTGTGAAACACAACCACCTAAAATGTCGTGTTGTTTATCCATGTTAAAGCCCTCCTTTCAGAGTAAAAGTGACTCGTGCAAAAAAAAACAACTTGAATTCCTGACTGTAACATTTTATCATCACATTTCATTGACACTGCTCCCTTCTGCAAACTGATTTGTGGATTTCGCCTCATATCTCTAAACCCAACGCCAAAGTCTTATTTAAAACCCATTGACAAGCTGTTAGAAAAGAGATAGTAGTGATGGCACTCCAAACACCACTGTCAAACTAACTCGGAGACACTGGCGGAATACTATCAGAGAATTCGCTGCTAATTTACAGCCAAAAAACGAAGCGAAATATCAAGCCACTAGCTGAAATACATATACTATACACAAAATAAGAAAACGGGCATTGGTAGATTTCAACAACAATTTCCTTTAAAGTTAAAAAAGAAACACAGTACTACAGTACGTACGGGCTTGTAGAAGTACCAAAATGTACAACAGTCTGAAGTATATATAATGCACGTTACAGCAAGCTGATGAACTTCCTTGCGGTTACAACTGTTTACTGTCTGCAACAAAATAATAAATGGTAAATTTAAAAATATTCTAGCAAAGAAATATCAAGAATTACTAAAGACACTGCCAAATAAGGCGTGTGACAGCAGTTTGCAAGTAAGTGTACATATATCAATGAAACAATTTAAATATCGTTTTATTATATATTAAATATTGTGACAAAATAATTTAATGCGTAAAAACAGTACACAATGTTGGGCATTATACTAGTCATTTTATGGAATTATTAGTTTTGCTTTCCTTTAAAAATGAATATTTCCAAGATCACCACATAATTGAGATTAGTAACTAGGAACCCAATATTAGGTTTTAGGAGCATGTTAATCTTTGTCTAATTAAACACCAGCAAAGCAGAAATAGGAACACAGTCACTTGTTTTTAAATGTATTTTACCATCAGAACATGATTCACATCAATAGGAACCTTAACGAATGTGTCGATAGATTAATTCTAAATATATTGATAATCCTCATTGACTACGACAAGTTTACTGGTGTAAACAGATCAATTGAGTTTTGCCATCACCTACAGTACTATAGCAGCGTTTTCATTTAATCATAAACTTCGCCTCGCCTCTCCTTGCACTGCTGATAGCAAACGTTTTCTCTAGCAGAACACTTTTGGTCCACCTGAAAAAGCTTTAATCAAATCAATAATGAATATGCGTTTTAATAAAATGCCGCATGAAATTTTCTAGAAATAAGTACATGTTTCCTACCTGAGAACTCTGAAGAACTTTTGGTAAAGTTGCTGAAGATAGTCAAACACGTTATTCCCAACACAAGTGCGTAATTAACAGCCGAGGTAGAAACATATGGGAAAAACATCCTTAAAATTATGATGATCTGTTCCTATCTTCTAGATTTTATTTCACGATCATGTAAAATAATGTACAGCAAAATTTATGGACGACTTGTCCCATTTCTACGACCCAAGAATGAGAATCACTTCATCTCACTGAACAGAGGAAACAACATCCACTTCTGAAAGGCGGACTGAAATTTACAAACTCCTGCCTACCTGGAGGAAAGGATTTCAGCGTGGTCCTAGAGCCCTGTAATTTATTATCCTCTATTTTTAATACAATGATTCAGTTAAAAAAAACAACAGCATGAAAGTAAACTTGGACTCTCACTATTTTTACATACCGCAGATTTTAAAACCTCCGGCAGCATAACCCATCGTTTTCTTCATATTTAACTGTGAAAGTTCAAATGTACATGGGAAGAAGCTTTGAATCAATACATAGTAAGAACATTACTAGCGAAAGAGAACATTTTTTTTTTCACTTGGTTTTAGAATTTAATTTTGAAATAGAAGAGACAGGCAAAAAGGTTTGCACTGCAATTTTTTTTTTTAGCATTTTACATGTCCCCATATAGTTACATTTGCATGCATATTCTTTGGTACTAGTGTTCGGCTCCCAGTGAAACAAACATACAGTACCCACATTCAAACCACTGAGCAGAAGCTGAGGTTGTTGGGGCTCATATTATGTACATTACTCAGGAAACCTGTAACGACTCATTTGCCTGTGCTCGAGTACATGAATCAAGAAGCTTTTCTGAACAATTTGTTCCCAGTTAAACAGGGCCATAAGGCTTGCCTCCTAGCAACATTCTCCATAGTAGAAGCCTTGGCCCAAGACATAGCCTTTGAGGTTGTGTTAGCAGAGCGGAACAATCCTTCAGGGCAGTTTGAGCTGTGTGCCTGACTATAGAAGGATCCCTGGAAGAAGCAGATGGTAAACAGACATCTGAGCAAAACCCAATCACTCACCACTACCTAAAATCAGAAATCAATCTGTTAGTGCTATGGACAGCCTAGGCACCTTCAAGCCCACTGTTACAATTTGTACTTATCCTGCAGTCTTTGTCCTTAATCTATTGAAGATCTGAAACTGCAGGTCAGTGTAACATAGGATATACAGTGAGCTATATCTGAATACCGAAAGCAAAATTAATTAACTGAGAGCCTGTAGCAGTTGTCAACTGAATGTCCATAGAGATCTTTCAGTTCTTGCTTGCCTGAATGAACACAGGATACAGGACTCCACTTCCTTTCAGAGACAGCATGACAGTGTTTCCTGACTGTAGTGAGTTCTCTGGACCATTCAATCTCTTGTGTTGGCCAAGGAAAATAGGTAGTTTTTTGGTACAATATGCACATGATTGAGCATATCTGAAACACTCTACAGGTTAGTTCAATGATCCTAAATATGACAATTGTTCTGGGGTCAGGTGCAAACAAGTCATTTCAAACATCACCTACTGTAGGTCTTGAAATCGGTGTTCCTGAGCTCTGGGATTCCTGGGCAGTGTTGGAGAGGACCAAAACCAAACAGAAAAACATCAATGGCACCCGTACTGACCCACTCTGGAATATTCAGGCTTGCAGACAGTAAAGGAGATATGACCTTCCTGTTTTTAACTCAGAAATTTGTCTTCTACTAACAGATGTAATGTTCTGGACTCTTTCCTTTTATGTGTGGTTCATGCTGCAGCTGGCCACTTTTCAGTTACATTCATTTTTTCACTTTATTTCACTTTCAGAATTTACACAAACAGCACTTGTACACATGCTACAATAAGCACTTCAATTTGTGCATTCAATGGAGCGGTGTTTATAACACACCAGGAGGGGAACTAAATGAATCTGAATGGAAAGAAGAAATCAGCATAGAAGCTGTGAGAAGTGAGGGTGTAAGAGTGAGAGGAGAAAAGAGAAGAGACTGGAGTTTTTTTTTTCTATATGGGACATACAGCCATGTTCAAAGTTCTTTTGATTAAATTGCAGAATGAACCTGAGGTTAGGCTTCTTGTTAGAGTGTCTGTGATTTTTGTGATTCATAGTTGTTGCAACACATTTTGCCAGGCTTCTAACTACTGTGAGGATTAATATGTCTGCCTGACTGTGTAGCTTTCATGTGGAACAAAGAAATGTTCAGCAATTAAATAGTCCAGTCCTCACTTAATAAAAACTTGGAACAATTTACCACTTAACTGGCTTTTTAAATAAAGCAATTTAGATATTCTTTTGAATTAGAACGTGAACACCTCAGGTCTTCCAGGAAAACAGTTAAAAATCAATTGATTGAATTACTTTCAACACTGTGATATACTTTAATATGAAACTATAATCTGTAACACACCATCATAAACTGTTATTATTATTTAATTTGCTGTTTGTAAATTACCTCCAGGAAGCAGATATCCATCCATCCATTTTCTAGCTGATTCATTCCATTTAGGGTCAATTTAGGGTCACTAGGGAGTGGGAGCCTATCCCAGCAGGCAACGGGCGCAAGGCAGGAAACACACTGGACCGAATGCCAGTCCATTGCAAGGCACACAGTGACAGAAACACAGACACACACTCTCACCAGAGACACATTTCCCAGAAGCCAGTTAACCTACCAGTAAGTCTTTGAACTGCAGGAGAAAACGGGGGACAGGTTCAGAAATGAACCCAAGGTCCTATAGCTGTGAGGCAGCAATGCCAGCCTTTGTGCCACCAAGCTGCACCCCAGGAAACATATACAGTACCTTAATCCTGTAAACCACAGTCTGGTGGGCTGCAGCAGCTCCATGCATTCCAAAAGATTCAGACATTCACTGCCGTTTGATTTCTGAGTGCTGGTAGATACCGCCGAGTGGTCATAGGGAAATAATCGCAATACACACAGCTGAAATCCGACTAACCGTGTTTTGAGAAAAAAAAAAACAAATTACATGGAAAAAGAAAAAAATAATTCACACCGTTTTGTTTTTATGTTAGTTGGGATTGAAATATACAATGTGAGGAAAAATGCAAAACAACAGCATCTCCTTGTCTGATCAGTACACCACCATGAGCCTGACATGATGTGGGTAAAGAACTATTCTGAAGATTCTAATTTCAATGTGTAAAAATTGTTATGATTAGTAAAAGTACACTATAGCCACTCTCGCTGCTCTCTTGCTATTAATCTTGAAAAAGTTCGAAACTGAGGAACTTGTTGGGCTATTTAAATTTCGTTGTGAGCAAGAAACATCATTAGGAAGGAGACCCCTCGTGGTAAAAAGTAGTATGGCAGGCTAAGAAAAATGAAATTATTAAAATGAAGCTCACGGTGTAATTAAAGGCATGGGAATATTACTAAGTACTCAATTACGCGTGAAAGTACGATTGCTTTAAGATTAAGTTTTTATCTGCCTAAGAATAAATTGATTAACACTCAGTCGCACTTTATTACAAGGGTCTTGGTGACTGTTTAAAAAATACATCCCTTTTATTTCTTGAACAAGCAAACTTTCAAGATCATACATTTTAAATAAATGCAGTGCTCACCGTACGTATTGGGATAGTGAAGTCAAACTATATTTCTGCTGTATACTCAAGCAATTCAGATTTGAAATGAAAAGAATATGAGGCAAAGGTACACCTTTTATTTCTGTGTATTTCTGCACATATTCTGTGTGCTTTAAAGTGGATGCTATTGATGGTAATTCAACGGAGAAAACAATAACCCTAACATTGTGTCCGAAGCTCACAATTATGTTGGCATAGGGATAGTAAAGAGAATTGCTGAAAATGATAGCGATCAGTCACTATCACCATTATTGCACTTGGTAAATAAGAATACTTTTTTGAGATACTATTGCCTAAGTTCCTATTTGGAAATTGACATTTTATTTTTTTTATTTTTATTCAGGCACATATTTTGTGCAAACAAAACAGAGCTGGACAGTCACATTTTTTCAAAATGAAATCCACCTCTGCAGTGCATAAGGAAAGATATATTCTCTGGAAGCCAAAATATAAGACATCTATTTTAGGACTAGAGCTAGAATCAACATTAGGATTTTCTCAAAGCTATAGATTTTCATTCAGAGATAATTTGATATTGGTTGATATTAGTTTGACGTTTGATCACCTGATCATTTGATATTACTGAGCTCTACCCCTACCACTGGCTCACACTGATGTTTTTTAACTTGTCTGTTATTTAACTCGTTGTTGCTGCAGCTGTTCTGTGTTTATGTTTTTGCTGTTTCCTTAATGTCTTTGTATTGGAGCATCATACGTGCAAATAAGCATTTCATTGCACTTGTGCATATGACAATAATCTGAACTGAACTGAACTTTTGGCTTATGTGTCTCAAACTGGTTCTGCAGTCGTTGTTGGGTGTAGTAGTAGACCCTATGCGCAGCAGTAAGGGCTGAAGGAGACAGGAGAGATTCACACAGGGATTTAATGGTGCAATAAAGTAAACAGTGAGAGTTTGTGAGATAGTGAACAAGGCAGCATCCAAATCCGAGCAGGTCCAAAACAGGGTCAGGGCACAGTCCATGAGTCCATTTCCGAAAGATCCATCCTGGGACATGACAAGGTTAAAATCCCCGGGAAGGGGAAAACACGAACACATGAATATGGAGATGCTGGGATTTTGGGGCGAGGTCCTCCAGACCCCAGGCTCAGAAGCGGGAAATGTCAGGGATGAGGCCTATGCCCTCAGGCCATGGACGTGGGGCAACCTGGTGCTAGGTGGGCCTCACGACATCCACATCCTAATGCTGAGCCCTGAGCCCTCGAGGCGCTGAAAATAAATAGGGAGAAACAACAAGGCACACCTGGAACACGTATAAACGATCACAGGGAACTTTTGACAGGAGTAAATGGAGCGCCCTCTAGGGGTGGAATGTAGACCATGACATTATGATTTGATTTTGAGGTGTACTGTACGGTACATGTGGATGTTAGGTCTTAGGATGAATCAAGTTTTGTACTTTGACTAGTGCGATGATTTCAGATAGGATTGGAATCAAAGGTAGGATAAAGTTTTGAGTTGTGTTCACTAAATCTGAAGATTTAGAAAGCATTTAAAACTAAGAACAGGAGGCAGTACTTTAAACAAAAGGTTTTGGAATTGTTGAACAAGTTACTCAGCTATGTAGCTGGAGCCCATACCTTGCCTTCTTTCAGGAAATGGCTGTATGACATCCGTGGATAAATTAGTTACTAACTACCAAACGAGCTGGATGTACCCAACGGCCTATTTTGGAGTCTTGCTTATGTTTTTAAAGTTAGAGTTAGGGCTGGGTAAAGGTTACACTTAGGACTGGAAAATACAGGTTCTAATAAGATGTAGAACTATACTAGGTACAGTTTGATCTAGTTTGATCTATGAGAGGTGCAGATTCAATCACAAAGGCTCACAGGATTAGAGCATACACAACATCACTGCCTACACAGAAAAGAGCAGGCCTTCTGCTGCAGGAAACCTTTACACTGTCCAGGTTTCAAGTGGGTGACATTAGTTCTGTAACTGGTGCTCGGGGTCACTTAGCCCTGTTACACAGGCATAAGGTATTGAACTAGTGTAACAGGCCTGAAATCCAGGAAGTGTAAAACTCTGCTGTGGCAGGGGACCCAGTCTTACAGCTTGGCAGAGTTATCTGCTGTCTAGTGAGTGGTGCTCTGTGTACTAGGAGCCTGTTAGCAACTTGTATCGATTCCCGGGGAGTAGGAAGAGCTGAACTCATCACACTAGCCTTGTGTTTAAAGCCATGAATAGGGATAAACTAGGAGTTAGGCTTAGTATTAGGTTTGGCAATGTTAGACTTACATTGGACATGGTTTAGTGCAGAAGCTGAGTTTTGGGACAGTGTGAGGTTTAGGGTGTAAGATTAATGTTAGGCATAGGCGGGGGCATTTAATACACTTGTAATTCTTGCCCAAGCTGCTGCTCTGCAGGGCAAGCTAGCATTTGGCATGGAAGCCAGCCACTGCTCCCCCCACCTGTCACTCAGCACCAGTTGCCATGGACACCGTTTTGACAGGAGAATTTACCAGTGGGCTGCTCTCACGCTGTTCAGGCCTCCGTTACGGTGTAGTGATCCTGCTCCTTGGTGGAGCTAGCAAGGAGATCGAGAGCTGTAAGCTGAACTCGCTTGCTGATAAATAACGGATGAGACCTGGGGGAGCTGAAGGCAGCGCAGCGGAGTGCTGTGTGCAGGCGGGTGGTTGCTACAACAGACAAGGGACTCATGGAAACAGTGGTGCAGATGATGCAGATAGATCGGATGCTGATGCAAGTTTGTTGGCAAGGAGGCGGGGGTCAAGAAAAGCTAGTGAATCCATAAAAACACAGTCCAAAGCACAAGGAAGAAATCTGGAAGACAAGGTTGAAGCGAGCCAAGGTCTAAGACGACAAAAACACAGTAGAGGTACAAAGCCGAGGGGTGTTCTGAGCCGAGGAGAGTGAGGTAATAAAGCAGAGGTCAGAATTCCAACAAAGCACAGGAGAAAAACAGAGCTAGGGATTAGTGACTACAAAGCCTGAAAGGCGCAGGGACAGAATTCTATACCTGAACCCCAAGTACAGTCAGAGCAGCCCTTATATATCCCTCAACCACCTGAAGTGTTGACGTAGTAAATTGTCTCCAGGTGATTCTGGTCTCCTTTCCAAACAGTGTCCACAGCATCCTAGGGCTGAGTGACAGGTGGGTAGAGCAGATACCGGCTGCATGTCCATCACAAGTCTGTGATGTTTGAAAAAACCATTTACATTTCCCTGAGAAAACAAGATGTTTTCATGTCCACATTTTCACTTTCAATGCAATAATCTGCTATTTTTCTTATCACATTCTTGGAATTATTATATCCCCTAATTATACGAAAGCATTTGTTCCTGGCAACGTTTGTGGCAATCCCTTGGAATTATGGTTTTAATATAGTTTTATAAAAGAATATTAAAACCTAATTTTAATGTAATTACTTGTTGTACAATGTCATATATATAATAAACACCCCCTCCACCAAATGTCAAAAATGTACTTTGATGTTATAAAATTAAGTATGTTGTTTGCCTGCTGCAAGCAAATGAGTAGAGGCACAGATACATCATTGATGAGTTTGCCACCAGGCATGAACAAAACTTTCTCAAGCTAAATTTGTGCAAGACCAAAGACATGATAATTGACTTCAGGAAAAGCCCCAATACCTCCATCTTAACCTACATCAGAAAATTTGTCAGAAGGTCATTGGTGCTGATCTTCCAGCCCTTTCCATCATCTATCATTCACAAATTTCGTGTAAAGCAAAATCCATCTGTGATGATCCTTCACACCCCTTGTTTAATGAATTCCAATTACTTCCATCAGACTGCAGATACCAACTCCCCAATTCCAAAACCAATACATTTAAGTTCTCATTTATACCTGTAGCCATATCCTTACTTAACACTTGATTTTCTATGCAATATATATGCATGCGTAGTGCTGTTGTTGTCATGTTTTTTTTCCATCTGTACATCATCTACTGCTGTAAAAATATATTGCCTTCTCTGGGATAATAAAGACCCTCTCTCTCAAAGGCTTTTGGTTTTCCTTCTACCTGAGCCCTTGAATTGCCTAATTCAGTTCATTATTTGCTTAATGTCCTTAACAAACTGGAGATTCAGAGAGACCTTTAAAGCCTGCTGGGAACCAGTCCTTGACAACCAGAGTTGTGCACCTCTGGACTAAGCGATTTAGAAAGTGGATGATGTATCGACCTTCCCTTTCAAAATGCGTTGGAACGCCTTTCACAGCACACAAAACCGGCGTTCAATATGTCCTTCTTAAGCTTCCTTAGTGCAATGTTTCCCACGTGGTATACGACAGAAGGTCAGTTCAGTCACACATTTTAAAATATGGCTGCGTCCATGAGGGAGGGATTTATGGTTTGTTCATTGCAAATATTAAGGAGTTTTGCACGAAACAGAGTTCAACAACGTAAGTTATGATTTATTTGAATTTATTTCAAGGTATGTTTAACAGCGGATAGAACCAGTGTTCTTGCGGTACATTTAGATAGGTTAAATATTATACAGTGATTTTAATTTTCACCTTGTCAAGTCTTAATTTCTCTAGGAGCTGGCGATGAGAGATGGACATTCATGATTTACAAAATGCTTATCTGATACATAATACATTAATATCTAAAATGTTTATAGTTTATATGTGATATGTTTTGAATACCTGTATATTTTGCATAAATAAAATAATCATATTTTGAACATTTACAGTGACTAATTAACTGATTAAGTTTATTTCGTTTGCGGGTGTCGAGGTTAATCGATGCCTGACACTCAACTCGTTTAGATGAAAATGTTTCATGTTAACAGTCTCCTCTTAGTAAATTATATATAAACTCTCATAATGTGTGCCAAGGTGTCCTGTCGTCGTCTGCGAGACTTCTGAGTGCGAACAGTGAAGATGGACAACCATCGAAATTCACGCCTCCCCCGAAACCTGTCATTGTGGACAAGACACAAACAGGGGAAACGCTCAGACGGTAAACTGAAGAGCCATGTTCCTGAGATGATCAGACAGCAAATGTTTCATCTTCTTGCGAGAAGAGAAAAAATAGTCGTCAATGATTTTTCTAATTTAACTCATATAACGAAAACTGTTCGTACGGCGGAAATTCGTAAATCGAATACCTAATTCCCGTTAGACCCCTTGTAAAATCATGTATGACCCTCACACAGAGCATCCCCCAACAGTATCTATACATTAGAACAGGACACCAGCCGGTAATATCAAACATTGTTTTACTTCAGAAAACTCATTAATACCCAGTTCATGGATGGGGATTATAAGGAATCTATATTAGTTCAGGTGGGTAGCTCCATCAGCATGGGTAGGCTGCAAAATTATTAGGAATCTATGACTGGCAAAGGCCTGGGGAAATTTGTCCAGGACATATTAAAATATAAACAAACCTAAACAACATATGCAAAGCACTAACAAACAGTGAAATCATATTAACCAGCCAGATAACTTTAGTAAATATGTTGATAAGAGTCTGGCTTTTCAGTTTCACAAAGCAAGGTTGAATTGTATCTAGTTATGAAGACCAATCATTATCATCAGCAACATGTCCTCTATTGTTAACCTGCTGTGGGCAGGTTAGTTCAAATTGAGCCTGAGTTTGTGATTAAAAGCTTGTCTCACCTGCACCAGTCTCAAGTATCTCAGCCTTATGCACAGAGTTTCTGTTGATGCCAAGCTAAGACAAGTAATATTAATAATGTATGGGCTTAACAGACCCTGAATGAAAATTACAATGTCTTTTGAAACAGTATCTTTGAAATAAAATATTATCAGTGATAGGTAAAGGGTTTTTGGCATTTTCTAAACTCTTTCTTTCTTCAAAGCTCTCTTGACAGTTTCTTTAATGTCAACTGGATCCTTTAAGAAAGGTGGTGTTATTTTTGCAGGAAACTTTTAAGTAAATGTAAGGGGGACTTACATTTGTATAAAAGAACGAACAATCATCCCTCTTTCCAAGTTTTAATGTAATTGTTAAATGTGGAAATAAAGAATAAATCTCTTGCCTTCCTAGTGTGATGCAGTTTCACAGCATCAACACTAGATTCTGCCATGCTCTTCATCTTTTCCTTTTACAAACAAATCACACAAAGTGTTGAAACAGCCAGATTCATAGCAACACAAATGTCTTTTTGATAGCCATCCACATGACTTATTAATTCCATTTTCTTAGCTTTCTCAGCAACACCCTGAGAGTTTTTCACAGGTTTTGGACCCGTGATGGATATTGATTACACAGATGATGCAGAACAAAATATAATAAAAGAGCATGCGCACAACACAACCAACAGAATGTGAACATGTCTAAACGGGGGGAAAAAATCAAAATAGTGGGATGAAGTCCTACGAAGCTGGGCACGTCTCCCTAGATTCACAGCCCTACCATGTATTTCTTCACGTATGATGACTTTGCAGGCCAGGAATACATTTCATTCATTGAAGCGAAAGTGTAGATTGTAGGGTGAAAATTAGATACATATTTAGTGGTTTCGCTGTAGCAAAAATTCGTAAACTAGGGGATGACTGTAAGTTAATCATTGTGTGCTTGTTAGCCATGCGTATAAATTCATCAGTGACAGATGCTTAAAGAAAGTATTTTTTTCTTTTGCTTTCCAGGTTCCTAAGTCCAGAATTTATACCTCCCAGACAGAGAACCAACCCGCTCAAATTTGCCTTGGAGCGAAAGGACATGATAGCGAGGCGGAAAGTGCTGAACATTCCAGAATTCTATGCTGGTGAGATGTTTTTTTTTTGCTGAGTGTTGTTTTCAGTAACTTGAATGCACCTGTCAAAACACTCTGTAGTTATGAAGCCTGCATCATTAGCATTTTAATGTAATACATTTTGTGATTAGCAAAGTGACTGTCTTTGGGAAGACTTAATTAAAAAAAAATTATCAGTGAATATTAACTGAATTTAAGATTACTTTATTAGTCATTTAGTAGCTCATTCACATTCTGAAATCATTTCAAATACAGCAGTGAATGGTTTCTCAAGATTGATGTACAGATTATAAATTAAGAAAATCATTATCATTTTTATTTCAGGGAGTATTCTTGCTGTAACTATGGCTGACCCTTATGCTAATGGGAAAATTAACCGCTTTGTGGGTATATGTATCCAGAGGTCTGGGAAAGGACTTGGTGCTACGTTTGTCCTCAGGAACATCATTGATGGACAAGGTGATGATTTTACCATGTCACTGATTAGAAAGAAGAGAGATTATTGACAATCCCAGGAATGGCCTATTGTTTGGATCAGCTAATTAAAATTCAGGCAACATCACTCGTCAGATAAACACCTCAGGGGAGGCATTTAGAGCAACTCTTTTAAAATTAGGTTTACAGCACACAAGCATTCCTGGCATACTAGAAATCCAAAATTGAGAATTATAAATACCAAACACTTTAAAATCTCTAAATAATAACATTTATTACAGATTACAATAAGAATTTTTAAATGTTTTTTTTAAATGTTGTGTTCCAGATTTCACTTTTATATTTTAATTCTTTCGGATCTGGTATTCTGAACTGCATCTCACTACACAATGTGATAATCCCAGTTAGTGCATTAAACTTCAAATTTAATTTCCTAAAATACATTTATATAATTAGAATTAAATCCCTCACAGTCTTTTTTTTAGTCTCCTGTATAACATACAGTATACGTATGGCATTACTCTTTCTTATTATGTGGTGTTCAGCTTTTACTGTTGGATTGCTGTGTTTGTTTCACAGGTGTTGAGATATGTTATGAAATGTACAACCCCCGAATCCAACAGATAGAGGTGCTGAAATTGGAGAAGCGACTGGATGACAACCTGATGTATCTGCGTGATGCTTTACCAGAATACAGCACCATTGACTTTAACATGAAGCCAGTGTTCCACACTGCAAATGGAGAAGTGCCTGTCAACCCAGTAAGCTTATTGCTTTTACTCAAGCCTGAAGCAGGATGAGACGTGATAGTTTACCACTTCTCAACTTTTCACTTGGGACTTTGCTTTAAGAAAATAGCTTTATTGTATACCCACTCAATTTGCTGCAATGCAGAGAATCCCAATCACAGTTGACTGGTAACATGAAGGGAAGATTGAACCTTTGATGTTTTAACTTTCAGATGAACCTAAGTTTGGAGTGAACAAAGAATAGGCAGGGGATTTTCTTTGTGTCAGTTAATTTACAATCATGATTCCGAAGTCAGGGATATTTTATCCAAAGCTGCAGATCTCTTTGCTGTGTTTATGCATTGCTTATACTGCTTGTTATGTGTTAAGAATACCACTCTTTTAAAAGTTTTCTTCCACAAAGAACTTAAAAAACCCCCACTAACTTGTATAATAGTTTATACATAATCTTTTGAGAATTTATGGCCAAGCATAAAAAATAATCATTAAAGTCATGAATATAAAGGTTACAAACAATAATAAAAAAGACATTTGGCTTCTCTGGCCTGATTGGTAATTAGTAGTTAAGTGATCCAAGAATCTCATCCCACTGTTTCTTGAAAAAAGCCAGGATATTGTCTTCAATAAAGTGGCCTGTGAAGCTTGTACCACATTCCCACAATCCTTTCTGTAAGCAAATGCCCCCCGTTCTAGGATTTAAATGCATTTTCATGTAGTCTCCACGCGGTTTGTGTTTCACTGTTTCTGAAAAATCCACTCGTTTGACTTTGTCAGTGTCATTGAGAATTTTGAACATAGCCTTCTCTATTCAGTACTAAAAAGGTTCAATTATTTTACCTAATCAGTGTAGGACATTGCTTTAATGCTTCTATTTTGCATACTCTGGAACTATTTTAAATATTACTGATACTGAACATAATGAAAAAGAAAAAGTCAGCTCAAGAAACCTTAAAATACATTGTACTGTTTTTGTACTGTATTAGTTACTAAACATACAACATACAACATAGTATTCTTTACAAAAACTCTTACACTATATAATTGTGCACTAAATGTCCCTTGCTTCTGATAGATTATCAAGTCATTGCTTGAAAAGTTGCTTGCATTTCATTATTAAACTGTAGTCTTTCTGCTGACACAACCTTTTTAATAATTTCATTTTTTTTTCTTTCCACTTCAAAGCTCAAAGTGAAAATGAAGCCCAAGCCCTGGTCCAAGAGATGGGAACGCCCAAAGTACAAGGTCCAAGGAATTCGTTTTGACTTGTGCTTGACTGAGGAGCAAATGGAAGAGGCAAAAAAGTGGGATCAGCCCTGGCTGGAGTTTGACATGCTGAGAGATTATGATACCACCAAAATAGAGGAGAAAATCTGGAATGAAGTTCAGAGAGAAATGAGTAAATAAACATTGGTTGTATAAATTCACCTGCTGTACAACAAGTTGGTGGCTGGCAAAGACTTTTATGAACTATTCCAAAGTCTGTTGTTTAGCCTGCTGAACATTGCAGACTATCATAAACGGCTAACTTACCTTCTGTTGTACATTTCAGAATGGCCATAGGTAATTGTTCCCAAACATTTTTCTCTTGTAGATCATTAAACATTACAGTGCCCTTTCGTGTTTATAAGTAACCATTCACATGTGTTTTTGTATATATGCAAATAAACTACTATTGCTGCTCATGTTCATTTGAAAAGTTAAAATTAACTTTAAAAAACTGAACATTTAAAATCAAACAAATGCTTTGGTTATACTGTACTTACATAGACTAAATGGTAACTGGAAGGAAGAAATGAGGATCAACAGGTAAAAATGTTTTAAAACACTTTTCTTCTTCTGATGGACTTTTGGTAGTTATGAAACATTTTGTTCATGGGATAAACAATAGTATGAATTTGATGAAGTGCAATGGTATTTTTACTGTATTTTAATGGTAATTAATTAAAAAAATCAAAAACAATATAATGTGGCTATCCAGAAACTGGGAAGAACAAAAAAGTACTCCCTGATCCAATAACAACACTTGATTGACATCAAGTCTTCTACTGATCTGTCTGCTTAATACCGATGACCTATAAAAGCATAGCTCACTTTGAGGAAATAATAAACAACCCATTCTTACTAGGCCACCCAGTATCACAACACTAAACAAATCCACTCCAGCACCTGTTAGCTGATAAGAGTGAGGGAGCTCAATCCCTGATCCTGAAATGTAGACCAATTCAAAAAATGGTGGTTGTTGTCGAGTTTATGTTCCAGAACAATGCAACACAGATGTGCAGCAGGAATTACAAGACAACCATATGCAGTCTTCCTGGCGTTAAGGTAGCTGATACTCTCCTTAAGGTCAACGTGGACAGTCAAATCTAGTTATCCGTGTCGGTAGAGATGACATCAATATAAACAGCACATTTTCAAGATGTAAGAAATTCAAATACATTGGAAGCAAACAAGAACAGGCCCAAATTGGTCTTCTCGGGAATTATAGTACCATTCAAGATAGGTGTAAAACCCAGTGACTGGGATTGCTTATGTAGTGACGATCTGAAAACAAAGAAACAGTTACAGAACAATAAGTCTGATTTCTGTTAAATGTAAGGTAATGGAAACAGAAACAGAATTTATTTGGAAATTTAATCCTAGGGAAAAAATGAACATTGGAAAATCTTGCTTAACATTGTGATCTTTCATCAACCTACAACAGTAACATGTGCAAAGAAAATGTTCCAGACTTTCAGAAGGCTTTTGATAGAAGTACCTCATAAAAGATTAAAGAAATTCTCAAATCTCAAAAGGGTAGGCTTTTGTGGTAACATTTGTGTTTGTATTAAGAATTGGTTAGAAATACAGTTTTCCTATTCAGGAAGTGGATATAAAACGATGAGAGGTCAATTCTCATGATGTAATTAGTGTAATCTAAACCCCTGTGGTACTGGACTGCTTTTCCTAAAATAAATCATATAGATTCTTAAAGTAATACGGGAGAAACACTGTAGAAGCAGAAAATGAAAAACAAACAGATTTAGATAAAATTCAAGACAGGTCAAACATGTGGCAGATGACACATGCAGAGAGTAAAAATAAACTATACATATAAAATGTTGATATTTAAGAGGCCACTTAGGTCTTTAAATTGACACATTTGCATATTTTAGACTCAAATTAAAAATAAAACTAAACAAACTGTTAGGATAGTTAAAAACATTGTATAGTACCCACATCAAAGAATGTTAAAATGGTAAATTCTTATTTAAAATAGTGTACAAATACATCAAAATAATTTGATTAAAGTACTGTGTATATTAAGAGTCACAACATCACTGAAAAGATTGCTTTTCTCTGGACTTGATTCCAAAGCAGCAACCACATACATTCCAGGGCTAATAGGAATGTGCTACACATTCCTTGCAGGACAGGCTGAACAAACTGAACCTTTTAAGTACTGAACAGAGAAGACTCTGAGTGAACCAGGTCCAAGTATTCAAAATCCTCAAGGGCATTAACAAAGTCGACCCTGTGAACTTCGTTAGCATCAGCAGTGAAACAGGATCCAGAGCTCACAAGTGGAAACTATGTGGAAACGCATTTACATCTTGGAACAGGAGGCACTTTGTTACACAAAGGGTTGTGGGAGTATGAAACAAGCCGCCCAGTCATGTTGTTCCATCTGAAACTCTGGCCTTTGAGAAAAGGCTGGATCAGATCCCTAGATCAATTATTTATTAATAATCAGGCTAGTTGGACTGAATGGTTTCCTCGCCTCTCATTTTAAACCTTTTTTGTGTTCTTTCAGAGGTTGCATGATTGAATCAAGGAACAGATAAAGGTTCACTCCATGCTGAAAGCTAAAGAGAAGAAACAATGTTTGGCAGCGGAGCCTTCTTCAGGTGTCAGAATGTGTCGGTTACCTTTCAGCGTGGAAATGATCTTTACCTGTTCCTTTGCAGGCTACTCATGCTGACACAGCTACCACCTCGAAATTGATTCAATAAAGCTTGTGTACTGCTGTCAGGTCATATAAACACAAAGAAATCAATTTTTACCCTCGTTTCATGCTGCCCATCTGGGAATTTTATTAAACAACAGAGGCTTGGGAGCACAATAAGGCCTTTTACAGGAGCATCTAAAAATACTACAAAATGTAAATTTACAAATCTGAATCAGTATATTACACTGTCATCTTGGTACAAAAATCACAGCTGAAATTATTTTAAAAAAAACCCTGCAAGGATGAGCATAACTCCCATTTAATGCATGTTGAGAGAGGTTTTCGGGTCTTCATACTGATACTGTTCAATAATAGCTGCCACATGGTCCAATGCATTAATGCTTCTCAGAAGAATCAAAATATTGACAACAATGTCCCTACAAGACAAAAGATGGATATTATCAAACATTAAAGCCTGTGCCAAAATACATACTAAGTAACTGAAACTAAAAATGCAAGAAAGTAATCTGTTCATCTTAAAGACATTGGGTACCTGATTTTATCATCACTGGGATTGCTTTTACACAGTGAATGTACGATCTGAAGTAAATGATTACTGAAGTTTTTGAGTTGAGAAATAGAGGACTTGGCTTCTGCATCTTCAAACCAGCTTCTTGGAAAGCATGCAGCTACCTTATTTTAGAGGAACAACAAAAAAGACAAGAATAAATCATTTGCCATAGACCTTTTTAAAAGTTTAAGGCTATAAATATATTCAGGTATATGGAAAATACAATATTTAATGAAGTACTGTGCCTACAACTGAATGAGGAAATGAACATTTCAGGTACTAAATCAAAATAATCCACATTAAATCTAAACACTACTGAGTTAGACTACAGTGATTCAAAAAAATCTAATTTTCTATTTCAACATATGGTAGTAAGGTAGGTAATATTGGTATTTTTTCCTTCTTTTAGGAAACAGACATGGGTATTTTTACTAAGTATCAGGATATTATTGAAAATGAGAACCTTAACGGTTGGTATGCAGATATGCTTACAATATCCACCTTTCTAAACATTCCTGCCACCTTTCTTCCCAGATTTTTCTCAAGATCCCAACTATCCTGTTATCAAGTTTGCCTACTTAGTGTAATTGTTCACTAGTTATCTACACATACTGTATAAATCAAATGTTATTTTTACTCAAATAAGGCACGCCTTGCAAAGATATATACAATTTTAAAAGGAACCATTTTTTGAAGAAAATACCTTTTTGCATTTCTCCACATTCTCTGCGTCAGGTAATGTGTTCATTAAAGTCATCATAATGTAGCGGTTTAAAACTCTGTCTAGACTCAATTCTTTCATAGTATCTTCTGGAACCAAGCCATCCCACAGCATAATGTTACCTAGAAGCTAAATCAAAACACAGGAAAAGGAATCTCAGAATGGCGTATCTAACATAAATGTAAGGACTGTACAGCCATTAAGGTCAGATATGATGTATTCATTATCACAATTTTCAGTTAACCTTATGCTACAAAGTTGTCCTTTCGAGGGACATTTCTGTAATTTACTACAATTTCAAGTCAGAAATGAAAATGAAATATTTGTGCGAGTTTAAAGAAAGAAATGATCACATTCCATGAAATTAATGGTGTAGCCTTTGAAGGGGTCTGCATGGCAGCATCCATGTTCCCAGTGTTTCCACTCTTTGGGTGGAAAAAACTAAGTGCCATTCTACAAATTAAAGAATTCTGTCTGATACGAGGGTGTATCCCAATACATAATCCCATTTAGAGCACAGTCTCTCAATATATATCTTTACCTTAGGAGCTTAAAAAAATGAGAACAGGCTTAAGATAAGTATTGGCTTACAACTGACTGCAATGTGGTTTCTTACCCTGACCGCCGACCAGAATTGTTTATCCTGAAACCTACGCTGTGGGGAACACCTGTCATCAACATATCTGTTTTATAAAAGAAAATAAAACATAAAGACGATATTTATTGGGCAGTTATGTAAGAAAATAGCCTATAAATGCTTAAGATACAGTAAATCACAATAGTTTCAACAAGCTGTATTTTAATAGCCCTCTGTAAGCTGGAAGTCCTTCCGATGAAAAATGCTTAGGTATTAAGGATCATACATATTTGGTAAACAATAGCATTAGTGTTGCTAACATAATTCAATAATTGTACTGATTGTACAATATTGTTGCCTGTTAGTTTTTCAAGGCTCTGTTTGAAAAATCACAAAACATGCACTATTGATATAAGTCAAAGAATATTATTAAGTAATAATAATGATGATACATCGATAATATAAATAGAAAAAACAAGTCACATCATCAAGATTTTTGTCTGAAAAAAATAGAATCTACTTACTTTTTTGGATAAATAGGAATGAATACATCTTCATCAACTGAACTTCTCATTCTCAGGACAACAGCATTTACAAAAGCCTAACAAGAAAAAAACAATTACAGGTGAAAGATTATCTGAAAACAGCCAAAACATAACCTTTAAGGAAACATTGGTAGCCTAACAATGCAATACATGGTATAAAAAGGGATTACCATATATTATAAAAGCTTAATTTGGTCCTCAAACCTGCCTGTAAGGTGGGAACTTATAATGGAAGTTAAACTCACATTGCTTCCCGCATTATAATCCTCAGTTGGTACCAGAACTAAAAAAGTTGGGGTATTTGAGTAAACTTTGTCTTAATATATTCTTTGTAATAATTTGAACAACACGCTTATAGTCACTAGCCATTGCATAAACACTTATGCTCATTTATGGTACAGTAGTTACATCATAGAGTCTTAGCAAACGCATAAATATTAGGTAATATCCTGAACTGTATGCACAACACACACAAGCCTTTATTTAAAAAATAAAAGTCCTAATCTGAGAAGATGTGGAAAACAAATAATCCTGGCATTGCGTTACTAGTGCCCGGCTCTTAAGAGTGAAAATCTGCTTGTTAAATTAAAAAAAGAGTAGGAATTATTACATCTAGTATAAATGAAAACTCATATAGCAGTGGCTCATGCAGCTGCGGTTTACTGTACTTCACTATAGTATAAACAGTACAGAGTGTCTTGTCTTTTGCTGTTGTGTATTGTCTTAAGTTCAGTTTTTGTGTTAAGACTGTTTACTCCAGAAAACTATTTTATTATGTTAAAATATTTTCAATTCCTGTCACAAGCTGATGTAAGGTCTTAAAAACATTAAGAATTCCAAAGAAAAACAATTTTGTGAATTTACATTTCAGTGAACACATTTTTATACTGGTAGGATGGTGTATTAAAACTTTAAAATACATATGTTTCAGCAAATAAAAACAACTAATGCAATTTTTTTCTTTCCAGAATCTCACTGATTTCTTCAGATCAGTGATGATACCTTCCCAAACTGACTGTACCTGCCTAGGGAAATGTATTTCAAGTCTTAATTCAACACTTTAGCTATGATCCAAACCTAACCTGGATAGATTTTATTAAAAAAACCCAACAACTTCACTTACTGATGTGGCTTTATCTGGTGAGTGATTGTAAATTGTCTTCTTCTACTTAATCAGAAGTTTACCCAGAAAATCAAGCACATTAATGACAAGATTAGATTTTTGAAAACAAAGTTAAATTTACCTTTTTAGTTTTGCTCTGCTCACTGTTAAACACTGAATAACCATCTTGTAATTTCTCACAATGTTTCACAAGACACTTTGTTTGTTTCGATGACAAAGGATCCCAGACCTGTTCCACAAATCCTGCAATGAAACATTCAAGATGAGTGAAATGTCCTTCAATGATGTTTGTTATTACACGGGTTTGGATACGTTATTTATTTTCTAGGATGTCTTCATGGTGTTCATACCCATCTAACGTACTAAATATTCTTCTCACTCTCCCTGCAAAGACACAGGAGCTAACCTTGAATTTTGGGCAAGATTGTTTTCTCTATGATGGATGGCAGAGTTTTAATGTCAGCAGCTTCAGATTCTTCGTATCCATGACCATGACAGAACGTTTCCACAGCTGAGTACCAAGGAAATGCTTCAAAATCCTTCCCATCATCCTGAAAAATACATCCATAAAGACCTTAACCGATTTAAAAATTACCTTCTCGATTGTTTTCACTTTTAACTACACAGAGAAACAATTAGAAATATAAGATGTGAAACAGGGCTCAAAATTGTATCTCCAAATAGCTTTAAACTTTTGTTTTGGGATGTTAACAGCTAAGGTAAACCTGAAGAGAAAACACACTATAGATTTTTAATCTTTTGTTTCTTCTTATTAAACAACATATATAATTAAAAAATCATAATAAGATGGCGCCTACACGTAAATTGAGATTTAATGATTTAGGTTTAATGGGATGCCATTATTCAAAATTACACAGTATTAAAATATATTAGAACTTATTATTTAAAACCATCGTTTTTACAATGAAAAGTATCCATTTCTCCTCGCTGAAATTTTTTTTCAGGACTATTTAAAAGAACTGAATTGCAGTGCTGTTTTTTACAGATATAAAATTAAATACAGTAAGTGAATTAAGCAGAGACTTTAGAAGACATGATACTTTTGCTGTTGCAAAAAAACAGAAAACAAAATACTCTTATGGTAAAGGCAAATACCTTGAGGGGATTCCATCCAATGAGTTGATGTCTGACTAAGGGACCCAAGAGTTTTGGTAAACAGAGTCCGATATAAGCACTATAGTACGAGTCAGGAAATCTGCATCTCCACTCATCAAATTTAGAAAGTATTTTTTTAACATCACAGAAGTTTTCTTGTACATCATCAAAGATCTTCTGATGCCTGTCTAGTATGTCATCTGGGAAAAAAAACAGAGTAAATGATAAGTAATCTTAAACATATTTTATCATTCTTTGAAGTGCTGTCACACTGAACATTAAAGATGTCATCTACTCAATCAACCAATTCCACAGGAACAAACATCCTGCAAAATAAATTTAACTGAATATGCAAATTCTATGTTATCTGGCACATACTGCAGTTCAAAGATGAATAGTTTTTCTATGTTGCGAATTCTGATTTGAACTTGTGTCCAGATATTCAGGTCTTGCTCATCATTATGTATTACAATCCTGCTTTTAAAGTGGTTTTAAAACAGATTTGTTGTCGATACTTCACATACATGAATGACTTGCCAGAACTAACATAACTGAGCCTCTATTAGCGAATACAGAAAGGCATGGCAGAAAAACATTAAAACAATTTACTGTCTTATTGTGTGTAACTGGTAATACTTCATTTGTCCTAACATTGATTTATTGTCACACAAAGAAAGCACTTTCCAAAATTATTAAAAAACAACAGGATACAATTAACCTCTTGTCCTCACATTAAGCACGGTTTGTATCAACCTTTGAGTTCCAACATGTTTGTCAGAGCTGTGTGTTTCCCAGTAACTTGTAAGGAGTCTGTGCGCCATTCTGACTAGCCAAGTTTAATTTTGAAACCGTTTCTGGGACATACGAGTATGAAAGAAAACCAGTAGGAGACAGAATAAGATATGTAACAAGCAGAAAATTCAACCTATCATTTGAGGTTCATAGTAGTTCTTTATTTGTAAAAGGCTATCCAGTTGCAATAGCACCATTTCATTCATACCTTTTCTTTTGGCAAAGTGTGCCTCAAATTCAGGCTGTGTTTCAGCAGGTGTTTCATCATCACTTGAGAGCCTGTCACAATGAACGCCTTCAGTGCCATGACTCTCCCTGTTGCGACTTCCGATGTCACGGTCAGTACTAGACACAGGTATTTCATCAAGCGATACAAATAACCTCCTTTCTAAATTCTCCTTATTTAACCAATTTTTAAAACAGTTTACTGTTTGGGGGTTTGGCTGATTGCTATGAATGTATGAATTCCCATCTAAGCATTCACAATTGGTCAATAACTGCCAAAATACCTGTTGCAAAAGTTACTGGCAGGTGCAAATAAAATACCTATATAAAAATTACATACCTATATAAATTACATATAAAATTTTGTATAGTCTTATCTAGATGTTGACATAACAGATAATTCATATGAATGCAACTACTAAAAAGGAAGCAATGTGACTGCGAAATGATTAGAGGAAATAGGAAAATTAGAATTATGGTCCGTTGAGTAAAATAGTTTTTCTACATACTGGAATGTGTCAAACTAAACAAACTAAACTAAAAAAAGCTGTATAGATACAATTACAATTACTTTATATAGTTCAAATTCCTTCAGCAACCTTTCCTTCAGCAAAGGTTATAACTAAAATCTATTTCCTAAGAGCAAATTTCATTTAAAAGCAAATTGTTACACTGGAGGAACTTGAAAAGGCAGCAAATTCTACCTGTTTATCTTTTCCTCCACAGAGCATCCCTTTCCGTCTCCAATGTTATTATTACTTTCGGTACTGGATGAGTCTCTTTTGTCTTTAAAAGAATGGGAAACAATCTTAAATCACTCAGCTTCCATGGCTTTTCAACAACTGACAGCTTAGAGAAGTGAGAACATTCTGACCTCACTTAATTATTTAATTTGGTTCTCTTTCAATGTTCACCTCTTCACTGAACTCAATTTCTAAACCGATTAGAGATAGTAATTCGAGTAGTCAGGCTTTATCTCTAACAGCTCACCTACATCTACATACAAATACACATGTATTTCAGGGACATTTTTGAGTAGAGCAATATTTATGATATTGCCAAGACATGACATATTTTGTAATACAACAAATCTGTTGAATACTTACAAACTATCCTAAAAATGTCACATAGTAAAATATGTATGTTTTACAATTATTATTGTTATTTACAATTATACTACTCAGCTTTGTTTAAAAAAAAGTTAAATTGTAAAACAAATACTATATACAGAGTTGAGCTTTTGGTTTGGTTTAACTGTACTTTTTTTACAATAGAGGTTGTATATCACTTTTCAGGAGAATGAAAAAGTAAAATGAAACACAAATGGCCATCCCTTCAAACTCAGTTATATGTCCAAACTCACAAGTGAGATTGTGGATGTATGACGATTCCTCTCTGATTTTCTCACGCCTGTGATTTAACAGAGATTCAGCCTGTTCCTTCAGCAAAAAATGCATCTCCGACTCCACTTCGTTAATAAGAAGGACCTTGTAGAAAATAATAATTGAAAAGAAGAAATGAATAATATTTACCTTAGCAATTTAATCTAGAATTGTTTCAGGTGCTAAAATACAACGATTGAGACATCAAACTATGAAACTGGGTATAGTGTTAACAGGAAACTCAATGGTGAAGAAAGACAGTTTGTTTATCAATCAATGTTAATAGTTCATTTAGCTTTAATAAAACTGCAGCTCCATTATAATGAAACAGACATTTCTAAATCCTTTAAAAAAGTAAGAGATTTCTTTATATCTGTAACTTTACTATTTTGTATACTATTCACTTTCGTGGCATTTTTTTTGTTCTCTTAGTCTTATTGTTCCTTAATATATGCTGCTGTGTGCAGTTTGTTGAAAATGATCAAAAGTAGGTAAAACTGTCAATATACTACTAATGGCACCTTTTCCTACCTTTTCAGTAAGGCAGTCCACCAGGTTCTGGACATAGATCTTCATTTCTTTATAGAACTTGTAACGCTGGTCTGTGGAGGCACCTTCCAGCTGCTCGACTGAAGCCTTGGCACTTTCAATGTCCATCTGGATTCTCTTCTGTTCCTGCTCATGTGCACGATGCACCTCTCTCAGGGAGTCTAACCTACCCCAAAATGTAATGTTTCAATTAGAACGGAGTTACATCATCACTCCACACACCTCTTGAGAAAATGTCTACTAATAAATAGAAAGCATTAAGAAGAAATATTATTATTTGTGCATGTTATGCCTGATGATGTAACTGTGACATGCTCAAGTGACTGAATGTTGCATAAACACAAAATCGCTTCATTAATGAGTATTGACTGGGCACAGGTGATGCGATTTAACCGTCTGAATACTTAGCCTGGTAAAAATCAAACATGAAATCACATTTTAGGAACAATATTCACAGATTAAGCGAACAACTACTTAATGCTACCAATATGCTAGAGCAATACTTCAGGTGGCTGGCAGAGAATTAATGTTTTTTATAGATCGCACCCCAATAGACAACATTAGATGTACTACTTTTTGTGTAAATGATGTTTGTTTCTCAGCATGTTATTGTCAATGTTATCTAAAAATGAAAATGTATGTTTTACATTCTGCTAATGAACACCTGCTGGAGCTCTGAAATGCAGCAGATGATAAAAACATATAACCATAAATAAATCTGTATTACTTACTTTCCAGTTAATCTCTTCTTTATAATATCAAAATTGACTACTGGCAGGGACACGGGCAAATCTAACTTCACTTTAACATCCTTTACAGGCTCACGGGAAATCTCCCCATCCAAGTTCTAAATATAAAGACATTTCAAGCTAGTGGTTACTTTTTCCCTGCAATGCATTTCAATAAATTTCAACATAATACAACAACAGTGCCTTGAAAATGTATTCGCCTCCTGGAAGTAATACATTCTGAAGAATATAGAAAAACCATTAGGAAAAAGAAAGCGCTTTATGAAATGATCAAAATCAACAGTATCCCAATATAGAAAAGGAGTACTGAAACTGAACTGCAAGCACTGTTTAAAAAGTAATAACGCCATGTAGGCTAAAATGTTATTTCACTATTACATCAGTTAAAGAATCATTCAGGATGAGGTAAAATGTATCTGTAACAAGTGATAAACAACTAGACGTTGAAAGGGAAACTGCAGATGTACCAGGTGTATTTCTCTCAGGTGTTCACTAAGGAGAGTGTCAACAACATGCCTCAAGCAGCAGGATGGTGTTATTTATTAAACAGTTTTTGTGTAGAAGATGCAACAGTGTTTCAGCTACCAGACGGACTCAAGAATAATCAATCTCCAGGGCCTGAGAGCATCTTACCAACCGTACTCAAGGGAACAAGAGATGCCACTCAGACGTCATTGATGCCACTCTTCCATGTGCCCATGGACTCGAGAACAGCTATTGAAGCTCTCATCCACACAAAGGGCAACAAAACTGACCCACGTGATTATAGACCAATAAGTCTGACCTCTGTTACATGCAAGGCTACAGAAACAATTGGTAGAAAAAAAAATAAGAGGTTGGACTGTATGGAAATAACACCCTAGGAGACAGCCAACAAATGTAGAAACGGTAGTTCCTAAATAAAGTATTAAGAGTTCTATGCACACAGAGCATAAAATATGTTTAGGCTTCCAGAAGGCCTTAGATAAAGTTAATCATTTATGGGGAATTCTTAATTTATAGGTTTTATTCAACAAAGGAGGCCAATCAGCCCATCTAACTCATTTGACACTTAGTAATGAATTGATCCAAGGATGCTCTTGTCTGAGCACAAAACCTTCTGCCACATGTCTACCTACCTCAGATTATAAATGTATTTTGCCACACACCCAAACAGAACACCACTGTACAGGGTTCAGGCACTGCTGATACATGAACAGTGACTCCCATCACACTATTTTGCAGATATTTCAAAGTTACTAATGGCATCACAGATCTAAATAACCCTTCACTAAAAATCTTGTGTTTGCTGTTGTTACATGAAGAAATGTACAGGACATTAATGCTAAAACAGGATGGATGAAATAACAGTAAGATGCCACGGAAGCAAAAGTTATAAAGAGCTTTAATTATACTCTGCACTATAATCATGTGAAAAGTTAAATTCAGAGCTTTGAAATATTAACGGCACAAAGACAAAAGCAAGACAGAAGGGAGTCCCACCTGAGGCCTCTTCACTCCTTTTCCAATTTGCTGTTCCACCCACAGATTCTGATCCTCATCTTGGCTATTTGATCTTTCATCTTCACTACCGCTCTCACCTGTGATTTTCCCAAGGAAAAGCGTGTAAGGCATAGAACATGACAAGACAGCCAGGTCTTTCCAAAAGCTACATTTTTTCAAAATACGGTAAAAACATCCAGGGAACAGGGAGAAGGTTAAGTGTGTGGAAAGTCTAAATAACAACATCCTTGTAAAACATTGCTTGTAAATCACAGCATGCATTTTATTACTGCAGCATTGCAATGGACACTACACACCTACTTCCCCCAGACAACCTGATTTCCACAGTGTATCTTGCTGCTAATTTCTGTTCATTTTGACCAAATGTGAAAACTGATGACATCACAATCCCGATAAACCAAGGAGACTAGGGTCCACATAAAACAGTGGTCTAGTTCAACTGAGGATCAAATGTCATTACCCTTTAGGTTTGCGCAATGTAAAAAACAAACAAGTTTTCACTTTCCAATACCCTCCTAAGAAACAAGTTATGGACTTAGTTTGATGAGCCCGCTGTCCAATGTGCAAATAAAAATTAACAAAAAACCAATGTTGTGACAGTTGAGTCAGGGCTGGGAATTAAACCAGGTTTGCTGGGACGCTAGCTTATCACCACACCTCTAAAAGCTCACGATTCTATAAACGGCCATTAACCTTATAGCTTTAATCCTGTTAGAATAATGGTACTCAAACATCCATTTTGATCAGTCAGAACTTCATCAGATTGTGAAAGGATATTATACAGCCTCACTCACTCATCTTCTCAGCTATTCTCTGTCTCAGGGTCTTCGGTTTAGGTGCAAATGGAATTCTCCGCTGGTGGTCATCGGGTTCATCATCGCTGTCTTCCTCCTCTTCATCTTTTAACACTGGACTGCTCCCATGTCTCGTGGCCAAAGGAATATAGTCCTGCCGTGCTCTAGCCAGTTTACGTTGCCTTCTTGCAGCCTCAATTTGTAGAGCATCAGGGATATCACCTGCGCTGATCAAAGTTTTACACCGTGTGTAAAAATAAACTACGTTCAAAAACCAGCAGCTGAAAGACTACATGCAAATTACAGAAACTTTAGAACACATTACACCTATTAAATTCTTCATAATCCGTTGATTTAGGAGATTCATCTTACTTGCTGTACACATACGAGGTGTCAAAAGCCCCCACAGCCATCTCACATATGGATGTCTGAGAAAGGAGTTCAAGAAACCAACACTTGTTTTTGGTTTTATGCCTCAGTATTTGTCTAGCCACAGTGCAGGTAGGCATACGCTTTCCGAGTTAAGTTCAGTCTGGTCTGTAAACTTTTTTTTTTACAAACTAGCTTCAGAAAGATGAAGCATTGAAATGCACCCCTCTAAACCTCAATGGAATATTATCCTGGACACTTCTCGGAAAACACTTTTCCGGAATGGAAATTTCAGATGACAACGATAGAGCAATATTGAAGACCAATTCATCACTTACTTTCTAAAAGATCATAAGAATGAGAAAAAATGCTCAAAATTTCTAAGAAACCTCCAACAAACCTGGCTCAGACACTGAAGAGCTGGAAGAACTGGATTTTTGGGAGCTTGTATCATCGTCGCTTCCATCCTGCTTTTTTTCACCTTCGGGTTTATCATCTCCACAGTCACTCTGTGAAACAGGACCCTTGGGGCCTATAAAACACAAGCAGGAACTGTCAAACTCACATCTTTTAATTTTGAAGAAGCAATCTTAACCCCCATTCCATTTTTAGATGCAGAAAAAAAAACATTTACAGAACTAATGTTAAGTTAGTTACTTAGAAATAAAAACATTACTTGTGCAATCAACTACAGAGCAATTAACAGCAATTAATTAACGCTCAGTAATATGACTGTAACATAATTTCACCTCTTTCCCCATCTTGCCTTTTGTTAATGTTAATAATAAAATGTGAAACTTAATTTTCAGTGAAGAGCTTTGCTTCTCTTGAGATGTTTTTTTTCCCCCTAACTGAGTGAGGTTTGTTTAGTTTTGAATGCTCCAAGAGTATTCGGTCCAATTCAGAGTTTGTTTAAATGGCATTCAGCTGAGCTCATTTTATGGCCTGTTTTGAGCAGTGATTGTTTTTGCACTCGGTAAAGTGCAGTTTATGTGGAGAACAGCATGAAAACCAAATGTCAATTGGGAAATAAATCAAACTGAAACAGAATAACAGAAAAATTCATTAGGACCATGCCAAAACTATTTCACAAATACAAATATCTACTATATTTATGGTATATTTACTATTTGTTTCTCAGGGGTTGAAAGACAAAGGGTTGCAGAAGCTGCAAACAGTGCAGAGTCTATTTAAAAAAGATGAGCCAGATGAATTTCAAAATCAAAGACATAATGGCCACATTTATGGCCACTGAACATAAAAAGGTTATTAACAAAAAAAGAGGCAGTTTGGCCTACATAGCCCACTGGGTGACTAGTAGCTAAGTGACCTGAGGATCTCATCCAGCTATTTCTTGAAAGAAGCCATGTTGAAGAAACCCGCTTCAACAACATGGCTGAGTAGTTTGTTCCAGAATGCCAAACAAAACGCAATGAAACTCATTTCCAGTTAGAATGCACTAACTCTGGTCCAGCAACACCTCTTTGAACAGCAAACAGGTTTTTCTTGGAGGTCTCCCATTTCCAGGATTAACCAAGGCCAGACTACTCAAATCACGTTGGCTTCTAGACTTCTCCATTTAAGACTACGGAAAAAAAATAATTTTGCATCTAACGCAACGAACAAATTACTACACATTATTATTGCAGTGTAGTCACAAGCAAACCAATTCCCCCTAAATATAAGGATGTTAACCAAGAAAACAAACCTCAGACCACTTCCACACAAACTCAGATAAGGTATGTGAAGTGTGAATCTTGCCTGGATTCAACCACAGTTGGGAGGGTCTGCCCATTGCCGGTGGTGGAGGGGAGTTATCATTACCTGTAAAGTGTCTGGAAAAGCGCTATATAAATGTAACAAATTATTTTATTTACCACAGTTGAACTGTACGACCCCCTAAAAAGTAGCAAACTTTGCTCGAATCCAAAGACCAGGTTTTCTATCACCCCAGATTTCTACAATGATGACCGTTTCAAGAAACGATGACATCATTTCAGGAAAATACACAGTGCCACCGAGCCCCGTTACGTCGAACAGCTAACATACACATCAGTTGTTATGAAACCCATAAGAACGCAGTTGGCAATTTACCTTGTGAATTAAAAGCGGGAGGATTGACCTCTTTTGTTCGCGCTTTGAAAACGACGGCCTTATCAACAGGCTTTTTAACCTTGAAGTCATCTTCGTCCACTGAAATGAAAATGCACCAGCAGGTTAGGAAAAAAACCGTGCACATTAATTTAATGCGAAAAACAGAAACGAAAAACAACAAAACAATGTCAATAACAGACTTTTGATTACATTTTCTATAATGCAATTATAGATCAGAATGGGACAAACTTTGTATTTGAGTCCCTTTTCGGCTGCATGGTTCAATTAATCAATGACTCCAGCAGGTCTGAGCTCTAGGCATGATCAGCGATGACCCTCCCTACTGTGTCTTGGCTTAAACAGATATTCTTCGTTTCTGCTTCACCTGGGTTACGCTCCTTCAGCTTTAATTTAAAAAACTGTTAAATTTAGAGTTGTTTTTTAAAAAAAATGTCCCTGTCTTGGTTTTGGTCCACTACACTTCATTTTGAGCTCTTCATCTTTATTCTCTTTTCCATCGGCGTACAAAAAGTTCGTCTGGGCGGAATCGTTATGGAGCCGAAATAAATCGCGATACAGCGACAGCCCGCTAAAATATCAATTCCGTGAAGAGATCCCATGCATGTAATTTGCATCTGCAGAATCTACAGCAGGCTGTCTCCATGCATGTACCACATCAGATTTACGCAGAAATATAAATACTGGGGCGTACCTTGTTTTTCATCACCGAAACTCAATAGAGTGATTTTATTTTTCGTCAGTTTCTTATCAGCAACATCTTCCGCAGCCGTATCTTCGCTTACATTTTCTGTGTGCGGATTTTGTCCGGCGACTGAATCCGACCTGGAGCTCCCGGACTCCCGCTTAGACGTGCAGGAAATCCCCCGGCTCTGCGGATGCTTCAGCAAGCGAGGTGCAACCGAGACCTTAACTTCGTCAGTGGCTTCTCCCTGCTTTTCTTGTGAAGGCTCATCTTCTCCGCTCGATTCTCCTTTCCTCCTCCTGAAGTTTCTCTTTGGTTTCTTACCGAACATATTCAGGTGGGAACTGCAATAATATCGCAACAGTGCGGATCGCAAATGATTATCTTATGTATTTAAAAAAAAAAGTACTAAGCCTTACAGCATCCCACGTGTTTCTCGGTTGTGAAGTAAATGAAAGACTAAAGCACAATGAAACACATTTACATTTTTAAATGCTAAGCAAGTTAGCATAAACCAATTACTCCATCTTCATTTATGGGGGAAAAAGTACACTTACTACACTCCTTCCGATTTGCTTCAACAACATTTACGTTTGTATTTTCCGGTTCCCTGCTCTCCAGCTGCATCATGGGTAATGTAGTCCATAAACAAGGTGTCGCTCTATTTCTTCCTTCAAGAACTCTGTGGAAATGAAAGTAAACTTGGCATTTTGAAAACCTTCAATACAAATGTTAAAGAAGAGCCTTTTTGAAAACGCTTAATACTGTTTAATTAGAAAAATAGGAGCTTGCCCTAAAGCAAACTATAATTAAAGGACAACCTGTTAGATTGCATCAATCTTAAAGAGCCTCTTAAAGTGGATCTCCCTTGGTCGCTGTCCGGGTGCAGCCAGTCCTTGCTTGTTAAAGTCAAATAGAGTTGTATAGCCACAGTGGGGCCCAGAAATCACACTCCTTAAATGTCCCCTCAGGCTGTGAGAGGCAACTTACTTTCACTCTCCCTCCTACTTATTTAAGAGAAGTTAAGAGATACAGAGCTGGCATCCTATGAGTCAGTGCCAAAAGGAAAACCTCTGAGTTGTCCATGTAGCAGGTTCTCCTCTGTAACGTCTTGATTGCAGATTTCAAGCTTTCAATGACTCTAAGGCAGAGACAGACAAGTGTGCTATCTGAGTAGCAGAAGAGTGACATTCATTCTATTATGATGAGGACTTGGAGTCCTTGAATTTCTTTGGAATAAAACAGACCCAGACATCTTGGTCTTTCTTGGGCAACCAGGACAAAGGTTTTAGGTTTGGCACTTAGGTGCCTTTTTGGTGTACTTCTAACCTCATGAAGTGGGGACATTGGTCCCTATTCAACAAGCATAATGTTATCACCAAGATCCCCATGACATTTCCTGGACACTTTTCCTGGACATGCCTTGTCCCTGTCCTGGCTCAAGGAAAGTGAATTTTACATATTCATCAGAAACAGGCTTAAAACATTGAATAATTAAAGTTCAGAGAAGCTGGACCTTGCTGTTTTCTCTTCCTATGGTGATTTCAATAGACATTTTAATCCAGTATCCTGAATAAGATGGGCTGAAGAAGGATGCCTTAAGACTCAACAAATAGTACAGTTAATGCTAAAGGGTTCATAGCTTTGCAGCATGGCTAGCTATTGTAGCCAGTATGCCTTCTGTATATCAGGAGTCATAGGCTCTGACCTGTCACCCCACTTCACAGCAGAGCAGTGGGAGCTCATTGTAGCACAGCTATTCTGTTCCAAGAACAATGGTGTCTCTTTCTGTTTTCATTCCAGCCCTTCACATGCTAAACCAGCTGTTTAGTTGTTCAAGTAGATTGATTTATCACCATAACCCTGCTCTTCAGGTGCTGCTGCTTTAAAGAGACCTTAAAAAACCTGCAGACGCACCAGGTCTCCAGGACCAGGAGAGCCCACCCCATGCTAGTACTGTATATATACAGTGGATACAAAATATTAGGTTGAAATTGTATGATGTACACGCTAATTTGTACATTTGTAAATGATCTAAAGTCTACTACATTGGTACTCCATTAATTACATCACCACAGTTTGAACAATCTTCCCTTTTCTATACTCTCTACTTTCAGTCCATTAACCAGTTCTTAATCCCAAAGCTGAAGTTTCCCCAAATGCATCTAACTTTTAATTTGAGAATTAATTTTTATGGGAAACGTTTATCAAAAGCCTTCTAAAAAATTTAAATACATCATAAAGCCTGCTTAACTGTTGCTTATTCAAGAACAAATCCCTTAGGCAAATACTTTTTACCTTCTTTAACTTGGTCCAGTTTTGTCACCCTTTGTACTGCCAGGCACTGTATTCACTATTTTTTGTCTTGTTCCACTAGATATTATCATAAAGCAGTACATTTTAGTGTGTGTATGATCTCCAGCAACTTGAGTTCCAATGCCTTGCAAAGTCAGATTTAGTCATTTCAGTACATTACAGTATATCATGCAGCCACATTTGAATGAATTTATTTTATCATCTGAGATGTGAATAAATATAATTTTAAAACTAAAAAGGAGTCTCTGTTGTTTCAACCAATTTTATTTTTTGCACGGATAGCTTTTAAGGCGTAGTCCTGCAGGTATGCTGACAATGCATAGCTTTTTTGCAATTAAGTAAGACAGGCTGGATGTGATTCGTACCTGAACAGTGAGAGGGCAGTATGTGCAAGGTTGCAAAAATGAGATTTCCCCTCCCATCCTGGGGTTGAATAGTAATCAGGCTCCGTGTTGTCAGCCATGTTGTTGGTGTAACACTACAGTGCTGCTTCTAGCAAGCAACAGGTACAAGACTGAAGCACGTTTTCTGGAAATAAACATTGAGTCTCACGTCTAATTACTTATTTTGACTGAGAACATTTGTTATCTGATAATGGGGATTTTCCAGAGTCGGGATTAAAAAAAATCCAAAATATTTTTGGTGTCCTTCCACGAAAAGTAAGTACATTTAAGAATTATGAATACTTCATTATACATATACAATATGTATATAAATTATTTTACCAACAAGGAACATATACTATATATGTATATATACATATACATAGTTTGGTGCTGGAATTTTATCAGCAAGTAATGTAATTAAAGCTTTAAAATTGAAACTTGTCGGTTACATTGAAAGCGAAGATGTAAACAAGCACGAATAGATAGGATGTTTTGAATCTAGTGTTATAAGAAACAGGATTACTTGATATATTGGGGTTTATGTTCTGAATCATTTATTGTGGTTGCAGCAGTAAAGAAATACGTATTTGTAAATTTCCGTATCAGGACTCGCTTGGCAGGTTGTTGCGAATTTGTAGCAAGTGTCTTGTAGCAGTAGGCAAAGGAATGAAACTTCATTGCACTGGTTTCACTGCTTTATACAAGGAATTGAATGAATTTCATGACTTTAAGAAATAGATTTGAATAACGATTTTCAATTTTTAGAAACATTTACACACTGTTTTATTGCACTTCTGATGTATGGGTTGTTTTTCTTTTTGGAGATTGAATTGTCTTTCATGTATTTTAAAATGTTAAGAAAAAATGGTCTACATGTTTCGAACCACTTTTCTTTCGCAGTTTTTTCGTGTTTAGAGCGTCAGTACAAGAACCCTCACTATTGTGACACGATGAATACTAGGAAATTAAACAATGATAAAGTCATTTGAGTCTAGTGAGTCATTTGAAGGGCATTTGTTCAATTAATGCAGGAATGTACTGTATATAGTGGCAAAATCGACCAGGTTCTTGCATTTTGTAAAACTTTTTACAGTGAACAGTGAAAAGAAATTTGATTATCTGGACGTTTTGTTACTTTGAAATCATTTGCTTTCTAACAGGACATTTTTTATTCTTCCTGGCAAGCTGTGTGAGAAAAAAAAATCAAAATCAAGACTCATTCGGTTTTCATTAATGGATCCCATCCCCCCCTTTCCTTATTTGAATAAGCGAATCTCGGGTCAGAGATAAAAATAGAATATTCATGAATCTAGTTTGTTGTGTCCCTGCACGGATGACATTTAGATGCACCATACAGTCCTCTTCAATAAGGTTTAGAAAAGACTCTGTGGAACTATTACTAGTACTATTAGAAACTGCTATTGGCTTTGTGTTGTTTAATGCAAAATAGGCTGAAAGTGGTTCGAATATTTTAACACTTCACAAGACAGGTGTGTTGTCTTGGGCAGCTGGGAGTCATGGCTGAATTTTTTTGAACTTCTGAAATTATTACAGTAATTTATCATGCAACGCACAATGTTTTAAGTTCCTTTCGTTCCCCTTTTTAGAAAGCCAAAATAAAACAGTGTCTTAAATTATTAGTCTTGATAGGTTCCTGCATCCTGTTCGTCAGTTGTCAGTGAAAGCGGTCATGTCCGATGTTACACGTGGTCAGACCAGGATGTGGAATATAACCAATCTCTTATTTCTTTGTATCTTCGAGTATTTGAACATATTGGGGAGTTTAATTCAACAACTGTTTTTTTACTTTATTTGAATAATTATTTTGTTACAGGATAACAGTCCACTTTGTTAATACTCTCATAACCTTAAGCCACAAGATGAGAAGGAATTTGCTGTAGATCTAGGATGATATTTTTCCTTTTTCTGCACTGTAATCCCTTTTGGTGTCTCTTAAAACCATCTCCCTTATGAATACAGAACACTTAGAGTTTGTCTGTTTTGTGTAGGAGTTGTGGCAGCCGGAATGTGGAGGAGGATGTGTATTTTGACTGATGAATTGCAGTGCATAAAGGGGTGGATTTATATGATATGAGCATAAGCAAGATTACAAATCTAAGTCTGCCATTTGGAACATCTAGCTCGTTTGGTTGCTAGTAGCTTACCCAGGTATTTTATCCAGCCATTTTATGAGCTATCGGGTTCAACAACATGGTTGCTGGTTTCCAGATTCCCACAACCCTTTATGTAAAATGTGCCTAACATTTTCATTTGTAAGTGCCTGTCTCCTTAGTTTGCACTTGTATCATGTAGTTCATGTTTCACTGATGGCTCTGGTATATTGGTTTGTCTTTGTCTGCACCTCAGGGAATTTTAGTTTATGCTGGCTGGTGACTTTCACTGGTGCTACGTGTATATGTGAATATTGTTGCAAGCCTGATGTTGTCACACATGACTTTCAGTTCTGTGGATGACGAATCTTTCCTTATTTTAATCCAAAGGGTGAGACAAGCAAATGAATCATTCTGTTTGTGAACAAGGAGGCATTACTGCGCTGAGAATAAACTACAGAAACTGACAACAGAACCTGCTCATGTTTGTTTCCTAGTAGCTGATTGGTCAAAGCATTTCGACTATCCATTTCTTTAAAGAAGCTAAGTTACTCTCTTCAGTAGCATAGCTAAGTATCTTGTTCCAGACTACCACAACCCTCTGTGTAAGAAATGCTTCTTGTTCTTCGTTTTGAATTCTTATCCATCTAGTTTCCACTTGTCCTTTGGTTCTTGTTTTGCTGTTGGTTCTCAAGAAGTCTGTTTTGTTGACTTTGTCTGTGCCTCACATGATTTTGAAAACCTCAGTCACATCAATCAGAATACAGTAAAAAAGAACACCAACAGCAAAGAAAAACGGCAAAAACATTTTTATCTCAAAGGTGCTTTACATACCTACATGGCTGTAAGTGAGCAGCACTACATACAGTATTTCTTTTGTGTATCTTAATGTAATTTAATATTGAAAATTCTTGAGTTGCTTTGCTCTCATTTTCTGAATAGCTACTTCTGTAGCTCCGATTTGTGATTGTGTTTTTGAAGTCTTTGGTCCAATGATGCTAGAAAATTAACCGTAATCACAAGAACTGGTCCTATACCCATTTGAACATGAGTGTGACCCACAAAGATATTACTTAATAAAGTGCGTTGATCTGTCTTCTCCATAGGAATGACAGATCATACTGAAAGTGATACTAATATAAAGATTATTGAAGATTATTGAAAGAACAGAATTAAATACAAAGTTTCAGAACTCCAAAAATAGCCAATAAGGTCAGTAGGTTTTATGTGAGAGTGATTGCATGAAATTCATTTCAGAAAATGTAATGGAACACAAAAATAAGATATTGATTTTACTGTATATCTTCAGCTGAGATATAGTAATTTATCACAAGCAGGTAGTAACATACCCTGAAACAGACTGATTGATATTACTGCTCAGTGATCCAGAAAGTTGTCTGTAAGAATGTGACATTTCTATTAATGCAGGCAAACATGATTTTTAAACATGAACTAAAACTAATCCTTACACAGTTTGGCAAGTTTGGAATTTTCATCTTGTTTCATGGAGTTTACTTTAGCATTGCCTGCATATTTAAAAAAACAATATTTTGCTGTTTTAGCAACTTTTAGTCGCCGCACTTTGTTTAAAGCAAACATATTTGAAAAAGATTTTTAGTTGTGTAATGCTGCAGATATGCGGTGATTTTTCTGTAGGACCAAAAGCACTTTGCATAACATTTTCAAGGCTGGAATTTAGAGAGGAATACTGATTAGAATGGAAAACAACCAGTTCTACCAGATGTTTTCTCTCAGCATGTAGATCAGGTTTTCAGAGATATGCAGGTTAAAGCTAATGTCTACTTTGTTGGTGTTTGGGATCATTATTAAATGCTGACAGTGGTCTTTTAAACTTTCTTGTTTTTCTAACATTCTTTCAACTAGCTAAATAAATGCAAATGTAGGTATGTATGCAACAGAAAAGCTAGCATTTAGCATTTGTTTGGAGAACAGGAATATGGTAACACACCTAATGGAAGTGTTTGCAGTGGATACATACTGTACATTGAAAATGGCACATTGCCCATACAATAACAGAAGAATCAATACAACTGGAAGCACTGTAGCATTACAATTTAACATCAGGCATACTTTCTCTTTAAATTCTATTGTTATATTATTAGTTTTGCCCTTTTACCAGAGGTGTTAATCTGACATGCACTATAGTGGCATATCTCTTGAAGAAATTATACTGCATGCTCCTATTAAATGATTTGTAGCACAACAGATGTTTTATAATTTATTGTACTGTCAGTATACTGTGATCAGCAGTATGTTATAACTGCACATCATACATAGCTTGGCTATATGTCTTCAGTCTTTATGATACCGGACTTGTAAGCTTCGAGCTTTCATTCATGTTTTCATCTCTTTTTTTCAGAGCATTAATTTTTAATCTAACCAAGCTGACCTGTCTTTAGAAGGATATCATTAAAACTGTGGAAGTTTTCAGAGTGTTGTATTTAAAAACAAATATAGGAAATAATGAGTAAAGCTACATGTGTATGCTTACTAGCCTGTGTTTTTTATTGTTAACTGAACTACTTGCGTTAAAATACATCTTTTACATCAATCAATTAGCCTGATTCAAGAAGCAAAGCTGCTCCGTGTGACTAATAAATTGTTTGGATAGGTTCCAGTGTTAATATTAATTATTTTATAATGCAAATATGTAATCATATTTCCTAGTTTTTGTCATTTCAAATTTAACAGCAGGTGTGCCCACAGAACATATTTTCTGAAACAGGCAGTGGATAGATTTATTTAGGTCGATGATTTCACTTTTTGCTAAAATAAAACAATCATGCAATTAAAGTTCTGATGTACAGTGAAAACTATAGGACCCTATAGTCTTTGGGTTTGCCCACACTGATGTAAGGGAAGGTGGAGAGAGGAGAAATAGAAGTGAAAGCTGTAAATACTAGAATAACTAAAACACTGGTGACCTCAGTACAGACTTTGGAGATTCTGGGAGCCAGAGGGGAGCTAGTAAAGTAAAGGGACTCATGGTCTGAGTGAAAGGAAACACTGCGGTTTCTGTGTGTGGCCTGAATGCAGACATTGTATTGAATCTGGTTTGCTTTGCTTGCGAGCACTATTTTGTGATTAAGGGTGGCTTGGCAGTTCCTGTGTCTGCCTTAGCTCTTGAATCCTGGGTCTGATTGCAAAATGGGATCCGTTCTTTGTGGAGTTTCCATATTTTGCAGGTTCAGTATCACTTGGGTTTTCTTGGACTGCCAGAGAATGAGAGTTTTTCTCACCTTCCAAAGATATACTGGCTTGGTGAGCAGGTGCCTCGAATCTAACAATCCCCCTGCTCTGTGTGCTTCTGTTCATGTGCCCTGCGATAGACTTGTATCTTCTCCTGGACATTGTTCATCCTTATGCTTCCTGTTTTCTTATGCCCTTACCAGAATTAAGGTGCTTTCTGATAATGAATGTATGTTGTGGTTAGTTTATTGCATTTGCCTACTGCTTTGATGTGTGTGAAGGTGAAATGTCATTACCCAATAAAATCTTAGAATTCTGCTTTACACCTATGGCTGGAAAGTACTGTGACATGTCTTATTTTCTACTTATTTTAGTATGCAGCAGGCCTCTCAAACTTTATTACTGGAGAGCTTAGTGTCTTTTGGTTTATTCTGTTGTTTCACCTGAACTTTCAAGTACAGAGCTGGTCTAATTATATAATTATCAGTACAGAGTTATCGGTTCTACAAATAAGATTTCTTTGTATTTGGCAAGTTTAGAGTTGGAATTTAGCTTTGTAGCTTCATTAGCGTTATAGCTTAACAGGACAAGAGGGTTAACAGCCATACTCTTTTGAACAGTGGTATGGGATACTTAATGGCCTAGTTTAAGTAAGTTAAGTTTAACATCTCATCTGAATTAAGGCATCACCTACAGCTCAGTGTCCCTGCTCAGCACACTTCAGTGCCTTGCAATGACGATAAAGACACTGGTGTAAATCATGTGAAACACCTCAGCTGCACACAGGTGGACTCCAGTCAAGTAATTATGTAAGTTGGAGAAGAGAGTTGGTTACTTCAGAGGTAATTTAGGTGTGTCAAAGCAAGGGAGTGAATACTTATGTATTCAGTTCTTTTCTATTTTTTATTTTTAATTAATTTAGTAAAATGTCTGGGTTTTTTTTCACTTTGACATTGTAGAGTACTTTGTGTTGATGAGTGGCAAAAATTCTCAGTTAAATACATCATGGTTCCATGCTGTAACACAATAAAATGTGAAAAAGTCCAAGAGGGGTGAATACTTTTGCAAAGCACTGTAGGAGCATTGGTTTCCAGTTGTCCGGTGCAATGAAATTATTTGCACATGTAATGCAGTGACTTGGGTAAAGTTCCTGTAATGTCATAAGAAGGTTAAAGATTCTGGCTTTTTGACAAGCATGGGATATTATTTTTGTGCCTGGGTGCTGTACAAGCTGGCACTGCACAAGCAGTTTGTTCTTTCTGCAAGAGTCGTACACCTTAAAGTTTCAGGGGCATTGGTATGATAAATAACTGACAGCAATTATTGTATCTGGCATTGTAAGCTTGGGGGCTACAGTGAGCTTTAAATATCTTCATTAAATTGCGAATTACTTTTCAAACTGTTTCAGGATGCACAACGTGGAAAAGGATCTGTATATCCATTTGAAAATTGAAAGTATTGAAAATGTTATTTCATGTACAAAATCAATATGTAAACTAAAGTTGAATGGTCTGATCAGGTCACCCAGAAATGCACATCAGAAAATAGTTGGTTAGCACTGAAAGGAGTATGTTTGACCTATTTTCTTCCCTGAAATGTGTTTAGTGTTTACAGCAGGGCATAGTTTATTCTGTAGAGATATTCCCTCTTGCAAAAGAACTGTCATACCTGAAAACAGTTCTTAAACGGAACAGCAGTACTTTGAATTGCAAGGCATTCAATTTTTTTGGTAATTTGAGTACAGTATGAGTTACATACATCGGTTTGGCCAAAAGAGGTTAAACAGGCAAATAGCGTAGCTGCATTCTCTAGTTAAAAAAGTGTGTGTGAGGCTATTAGATCTTGAATGTTTAAGATATGTATGTAAAATATAAAAAAATAAATGTAGATATGTAAAATATGTAAGTATTTTTTATTAACATCAGGCATAGTATCGTATAAAGGAAGTAGACTTTACTAAGTATCCAGTATGACTAATAAATTGAGGTCACTGCTTTATCCATGCTCTTTATAAGTACAGTTCACATATTTCAGAGAAATTTATCATTTATCGTTTATCATTTAAAATCATTTCTGCTGCTTTGCAAAGTAAATTCAGGTAGCATCTGTTTTATTTAACAAACATTACTACCACCATAAAAGGACAAATTACACCACAGCCACTAGATGTATTTGACCTTTTCAAAGTGTAACCAGCAAACTGTGTCAATAAAATAGTTGGGAACATAAAGGTGTGTAGATAAATCTCTTTTAACCTCATGTAGTTCATGGAATGAGACCGATAAAGTAACGTTTAATTCTACCTCCTTAAATCAGATTGAGTTCCACTCAGTTGGTTAAAATATGTTTTTTTTATCTTCCAAAAATAAAAACTGTGCATTCCTGCAATATGCCTGTGAAGCATTGTTGGTTTATAGATAAAAGCCTTCTTAGCTGCTAAATCAATAAAGTGAATGTAACTTCTGTAACAGAGATACTGGTTATGTGCTGCTGTCATTTCTTTTTATGTGCAACTGAAAGGCTGAACATTAGCAAGGTCATTTCAGTCTTGTTGGTGGAGGAGGAATATGATTATGTTATATAAGCCTAGAAAATTAACTCCTTGTACAAATCTATGGCCACAAAAACAAATGCAATAAGCTGTCCAAAACCCAAGCTTATAGGACTTGTTCCTCTCTTCAGTGGTTTGAAGATGTCTTTGGTTTGTATGCAATATAATGCATAATGCAATATAAGTTATTATTATTGCTCTCCTATATTAATTTGGTTGCGAATGGCCTATGCAGTTTATAAAGAGAATATAAAATCATAAGAAAATCTCTTAACATGTGGGCCTTATTCTGGATTAGCCTATTAATAGATATTGAACCCTAACTATTAGTCTTATTGCTCCATCTCTTCAATAAACCACTATATGGAGAATTATTATTTCTAATTAATAATTATAGCTAATGCAGTATTTGTTTTTTTATTTTAAGTAGATAATATTTTCTTTAATTTTTGTATCTCATTATTATTGCTATTATAATTGCAGCTATACCGGACTGTAATAAAGTTTATTACAAACAGTAATAATTGACAAGAAAGAAAATTTGCTAACTCCCTTTTCTCTATCATCTAACTTCTACTCTTGCAATTTGTCTACTTCTGTTTCTTAGAATTATTTTCGTATTCGTTTCCATGAGACTAGAACTAGAACTAAAACTAATAACTTAGGGGACCACTGAGGTTGTTTATATTTAACATTTATTTTGCAGCTCACTGACTCACATATAGGCATTACTCTGATAGCAGGTCAACATACAACACAAATCTAACATTTTCCTAAAGGAAAATGAATAACTAAGGGTTAAGCCACAATGCTCCACAACATGTTAATTCTTTACACAGCCTGTAGTAAACCCAAGCTGTGAGTTTACTACAGAGACCGATGCAGGTCAGGTGAAGTAGATCCACCCGTGGAGGTAGAAAATGCTGTGGAAGTGTCAGAGGACTCTGTCCAACTGTTGGAGCAGTTAAAATCCAGTCCCATCTTTGCTTTGAACCTCTGCACAGGGCATTTTCGTGATTTTCGAAATGATTCTGGAGAAGAACTGGATTGTTTGGTCTGGAAGTGTTGGGGTGTGCACAGGGAGTGTCGCCACAATGTGGGGAAACTAACTAAGGGCTAACCCACAGTACACTTCTACATAAATGTGTTTAAAGGTGGAAGAGGTGTTGGTGGGACCAGTCGGGGGCGCTAACCCTGCAGTCTGTGTGGGTCCTAATGCCCCAGTATAGTGACGGATGCTCCAGTGTCCCGGCTCTTAGTAGGACATTAAGGCAAAAGTCCTCATCATCGTCACCACTCACGGCATGCCTCATTGTGAAGAACTTGTTTCCATCTACATTGAGGACAAATTAAACCAGAAGCATTAAACAGCATTAAAGCTCTTCTTTGCTTTATCATGAAACAGGTGCTTATTTGGATAGCCTTCCACTTCTCTCAGAAGTAGGCTAGTTATCTCGATGGGCAGTTGTAAAATGAGAGTGTGACTTTTGAAAAGAGCAAATTCCTTTTATCAGGAAATTCTCCATTTGTCAGATATTTTGAAAACCAATCCTGAAACTCACGTACATGTCAGATGAATTCCAGATCGTGGCCTGTGCTTGCAAGAGAAATATCCGGTGTCAGAAATTTGGAAATCAAATGCCCTTTGGTTTCCTTGTCAGAGTTTTGGATCTATGTGAGTAAGGAGTACCCACTGGTAAGTGAAAAAACTACAATCAATGCCTTATACACTTTGCAAAACCTTGATTCTGTGAGGCAGGCTTTTCCATTTTTTCAGGACTTTCAATAACACAGTGTGTAAAGATGTTGAGAATGACATACAGTATGTCAATACTAACAGGAATGAAATCAGGTATTGATCGGTTAAGAAGGAACCATCAGGCCCATGTGTCACACTAGAGAGGGCAAGTCTGATTTTTATTATGAATTCTGCTTGACAAAGCAATTAGGGTTATTTTTTACTGTACACCTCTAATGATGATCTGCAATTAATGGCCTTTATTTAACGTGTCTCATTGCATAAGTGCATTTTACCTATTCTCTGCATAGCAAGTTGTAGTGGGCAGATCATTGTTTCATGGAGCTGGGGATTCCTGGGTAGAGTGCAATCATTTTAGGAGATTTTGGGTTTGTGAAGTCTGGGATAGGTGAAAAGTAAACTGAAGCTTAGTTGTGGAGTGCAAATGACTTTAATGATCTGTGCAAAAATTATATATAATTTGATAACGGCTTTTTGGGGGGAAAATATGTAAATGTGAACTATTCCGCAGTTACAAAAAATAACATAACCACATTTTGTATAGCTACTAAACCCAAACACAGTTGTATGCCTGAATTACTAATATTTCCTTTTTCTTAAAGAACACTGAAATGAAAGTAATCTTTCCTGGTAATGCCTTCAGTAGTGTCACTGTGGTAAAAGTATTCATGCGTCAGAGTTATGCGCCACAATTTTACCACAGTGGAAAATCATGTTTTGTGCAGCCTTAATTTAGTATTTTAGATTTTACTTGTATTAAAACATGTTTTTATTATATATTTGTTATTTATGCTTATTTTGTGTTAAATCTTTAATGATTTGCTTTGATTGTTGTTTCTAAGTTAATTTGTGTGTAAAGTTGTTGACAGTGCACTTACCCCTGTTTTAAGGGAGCATATCAGCTTGACCTCAGGCTGGATAATTAAACCTGTAATAGATGTATGGTTCCACAGCATAACTGCAGATGCAAAGCATAGTAACGAAAGCAAGAATGTACTGAATGCAAACTGGTTTTTTTTTTGTTAATATTTGATTGATACAGCTTGCATTTTTTTTGCATTCTTTTTTCGCAGTACAGAATTACAGTATATTAGGTTATCCCATATATAATAATAATTGCTTTCACTAGTGCTTTTCTGGACACTCCACTCAAAGAGCTTTACAGGTAATGGGGACTCCCCTCCACCACCACCAATGTGCATCCCCACCTGGGTGATGCGACAGCAGCCATAGTGCGCCAGAACGCTCACCACACACCTCACTTCCAGCTGCAACTTTAGTTTTTCCCAGGAGTCTCCCAACCACGTACTGACCAGGCTCACACCTGCTGAGCTTCAGTGGGTTGCCAGTTGTGAGTTAGAGAATGACATGGCTGCTGGCAAGTCATATGACTAGTATGACTCTATATGACTAGTAAGTGAAACCAGTTTTAGATTGTAGTCAGAGCTAGAATCATTTGACTTCTTGAATATCCAGACGTCATTCTGGGTAAACAGGAGTGCCACACACATCTGTGTTGGTGGCAGAGTCATTTGGAGTAAAGGCATGATTTCATTTTAACTGTGTGGTGTTCGATCTCATAGCCTTGTGGTTCTCTTGTGTTGCCGAGTGCTATAAATCTGAAACTGCTTGGTTGTGGTGCATTTCATGACTTATTATTGGTTTTGTCATTTAAGTATTTTATGGTAGTTTTAATCCTGATATGGATTTTGAAATTACCTGGCATTTGCTTGTCTGTCCTGTTTCTTTTGATTTTGAGCAAAGTGATAGTCATTACAGTAGAATTCAAATTCTGTGAAATATGAAAGATTCTATAATGCACAGACAGAAGTATTTTAAATATGCTCTTTGTCATTTGGTTGAATCCCCAGTGTGCATGAAGTGTCTGTCCTGCATCAATAACAAAATGTTTAGATAAGAGAAGTGAAAAATACCTGAACAACCATGATACATGTAGGTTTAATGATTTACAGAGAAGAGATTTTTTTACAACAGGGATTTTTTTCTAAATACCTTGAACAATTTAAACATAACCTGCAAAATGTTAATTGCTAAATTAACTGAGAGATCATATGAAGTTGGGTGTCCCCCAAGGCCCTGTGCTGGAATCCCTGCTGTTTTGTCTTTATACTTGTTCGTTATGACCTCACATCCCTCCATTTGCTCCCCATAGCTTCATTCATTCATTTATGAATGCTCTTGTCAACTACAGTCCAAACCAGTCAGCCCCAGTCTATCCCCAGTCCCTTGTTTCTCACTGTGCCCCATCCTGACCTCCTGGCTCCTCCTCCTTTGTTCCTCTTCTCTGTTCACCATCTCCAGGCTGTCACATTCTTGCCCCTGGCTCCTCCATGGTGCAAGGAACTACCCATTGAAACCAGAACTGCTTAGTCTCTGTAATCTTTTGACATCTCCTCAACACTTATCTGTTTAGAAAGCACCTGTAATCTCTTTTGCGCTGCAATGAACTTTTACTGCTGTCTAATGCTGTGCTTTGCTCCATGGCATTCATTCTTTCACTGTAATTCACTGTAATCAGTGACACCTTACTTAAAGTACATGTTGTTTACCGCTTGAAGGACATATCTTGTACTCAGAGTGACACAAGCAGTACCCATTTATCATGTGCCTGCCTCACCATTTTTTTTTCTAGTTGTGTGTACTGTAGTTACTTTTTGCTGTGTTTGAGTTTTCTGTATTGTTTTTATTCAACTTTGGTTTTCAAGTGCTGCTGCCCAGTACGTTTATAGGTCTCTGAAAAGCATTTTAAAAATAAGCAAAGTCTTCAACTGGTCCTGTTCAGTGCATAATGAGTTAATGTAATTAAAGATTCTGTTGGAAGGAAAACCTAAAACAATTTTTCCCCCCTGGACTGTTGTTCTGCCCCCTTAATGTAACTGAACAGACTACTGGCTTGATTGATTTATTAATTTCAATGTGTTCTGTTCTTAATCTTTATAAAAGAGCTGATTTGGGCGACCTATAAGAATAACTAGGTTGGGTCTCTTCAGGATCAGGGTTGGAGAATTGTGCTTTACAAGGATAGATTTCATCCAGAAATATTGGAATTATTTTACCATTCTGGACTTCATTCTCTCTTATCCCATCATATCATCATATCATCCCCTCAAATTTCTGCTCTGGTTTGTAAATTGTAGACTAGTTCACACATGGATTCACAGTGTATTCTCTAATTGATATTACATAGATAAAATAATGGAGTGGTGTACTGACACAATCAGCTACAGACCATTTTACCCCTGTGTATTCTTTAAGATTGTTTCCTTTTCTGTCTGATATTCTGCTGTAGGAAGTATGACCAACTGAACTGACATCTTCCACCCAGCCTGCTCCACCCTAAAGCAATAGAGGGTGACGCTGAAGTCATGCTGTAATGAGCTAGATTTAGTTCTCCTAAGCAGAATGAATATCTAAAGTTAGTAACTAGCTATTTGAGGAATTAAAGTTAATTTTTGCATGCTAAATGGAAGAGTACTTCCATAAGTTAGTATTTTGTAGCATAAGCTATGGCTTTCTTAAATAACAAAAGAAAGGTCTGCCATAGCTTCATTCAGGGTAAAACGCAAGCCAGACACACATGGAACATACAGGGAAGTGCATATTAAAATTGAATAGGAGGCACGTCTTTACACAAAGGGATGCATGAGTCCAAAACAAGCTATCCTTCCACGTTCTTAAACTTGCCTACCTTCTTTCAAAAGACAGCAGGATAAAATTCTTGGATAAGTTAACAAGCTTAATGTTGTGGCTTGTCTGAGGTTTTTGTTTGTAGAAAGCCATACTTTGTTTTTTTGATGGTATTTTAGAAGGATTAATTAATTGCCACCAGATCTAGCAAGTTCTTTCGAGTGTAATCTGTGCTACACATATAAGCTTGTGGCTAGGACAGTCATTAATTGAGCTGATTGTGTCATCTGTGCATTACAGAATTGATTCTTATGGGTCACTGTTTGGTTAGCTAACTCTCACCCCAGACAACTTATACTTAATAACATAATTGAATTATATAAAAGAGTATTATGTTTCATAAGTAACTGTAAAGGGTGACATAAACTTAACGAGGTAGTAGAGTGTTTTAACACAGATGTATGATGTGCGATGCAGATACACCATAAACCTAACTTTGCATGTTGGACAGTGAGGAAAAATAGAACACATGGCTAATTTTTAACAATGCTGCAAACAGTAATTGCATTATAGTACACTTAAAAAGGGTGCATGCCGTAGACCAGAGAGTTGAACAAAAGGTACTTGTGATCTGGTCTTCTGTGGTGCCTGGACTTTGGTAACGCAGTGCAGGTTATAAGTTTACACAGTAGGTGGCCAGGCTGAAAGGTAAGTTGTGAGATGTGCTACTGTGTCCTGGTGTTTGCAGTTGGTCACTTTCCCTGCACAGGGGTGAGTGAGGAGTGGGTACAATGAGCCATTTCTGGAACAGTGGTGTTCAAGGGAGAGAAAATGGGCTGGGGGGGGTGGGGTGGAATAAGATCATAATAGGCAAGAGCAATAATAATCTAGATGAGAGCAGATGTAAAAGGTGTCGTTGTGTAAATATGAAAAATAGTTCAGGTGGGTAGCTGCGTCAGCATGCGTGGTCTGCAAAGGAACAAGTAATAGGTTTATTCCATGCTGAAAAGAGAAAAGAAACACAACGTTTCGGTTGTGAAGCCGTCTTCAGGTGTGACACTTGAAGAAGGCTTCACAGCAGAAACAGGTGTGACACCTAAAGAAGGCTTCACAGCCGAAACAGGTGTGACACTTGAAGAAGGCTTCACAGCCTAAACAGGTGTGACGCTTGAAGAAGGCTTCACAGTCGAAACTTTGTTTTCTCTCTTCTCTTTTCAGCATGGAATAAACCTATTACTTGTTCCTAATATGAAAAATAGGCATACGTAGGTAACACATGTATAAACTCCGAAGAGCCAAGAGGAAAGAAATGTGGTGGTAAAGTATTAGATGTTGTCTGCTGAAAGCCGTATGTCTCTAATGCGGTGTATTGTACTTTGTTACCTCTCCTGTAGCCTTGAGCAATGTTTTCAGCTCAGTTTATGTTAGAACTTTTTTTGTAGTAAGCAACAATTTGTAAAAAACAATTGTGAGAACACTTAAAATTTACCAATTTGAATCTAGCCTTTGTATCCTGTTTCTGTGTTTGGCAGAGTGTTTTTCACTATGCTGATTTTCTGTGGGTGTGACACACACCCCAAGGGATTTTGATGAATAACACTTACTTTTGTCCTCCAGTTAGACTCCCAAGCAAGCCTTTCATTATTTCTACTGAAAGGTAAATTTCCACAGTGGCTGGTTTTCATGAAAGCTTTTCTGTGTTATATCAAATCTTGAATGTGTGTTTATAGCAGTTTCTTTAAAGGCTTCATATTAGGTTTGTGGTTCTCAGGCTGAATATTTTCTATCGGTATTTCCATTCATTTTCTATTAATTTGTTAGCATTTTATATGTAAAAAATGTGTTTTAAATGTTTATTGTTATTGTTTGTATTGTAAAATATTTCTATAGTTTTTTTCTGCATCTTTATATGCTATATTACCCATAAATAAAAGCTGAGATTGTTTTTGATGATAACAAGTTTTCTGTTACTAAAATGCATACACCAATATTTGTGAACGCTGACATGTGGTCATGTATTATTTGAATACATAATTGGTGTGTATTAATATTCCTGGAAACAGTCAACCATTCCATTTCTTATCAGACATATAATGGGCAAAATCCTACAACAAATCAGCTGATAAAATAATATTTACCACACTCTGCAGATCTCTACAAAAAATCACCCATCACCCTGAGGTGGTTGTGAATAGTCCTTTTATTGGAACTTGTCTTACAGGACTCTCAAATGTCTACACTTGTTTTCCTGCCAATCAACATGAATTTGCTTTTTTAGATTAATATTCCTCATAAATACTTCTGTAGATTTAGACTTTGCTATAAAGATGCATTTTATGTCCATAATGCTAGTTTTAATTTAGATTCTATTTGTGTCCCCTGGTATACTGTAGAATAATGTGCGGATCATGGAGAATTTATGGAAGCTCACTTTTTAAGTCCCTTTGGGTATTTGGACTAATTTAATTTAATTTTCATTTGTGCAAGTAGGAAATATCTTGTTTTGTTTTTTTTATATAAAACCACATAGAAAACCACATATAAAACCATAGACACTTCTTATGTAATTCAAGACTTAAAGTGGTTTCCCTCACCTCTGCATAGATTTAGATTGAGAGATTCGGCATTAGGTAAAATATTGCAGAAGATGTATTGCAGAAGACACCTGAACTGCTGCTTTAATTTCTAACAGTTTTAGTTCATTTATTTCCTCCATTCTTATAGCTTTGGACTGTATATTTGTGCCTGATTTATAACCCCAGAATGGTTACAGTCCTCTTATGAATGTCATATAAAAAAGTCCTACTTGTAGCCTATAGACATATAACTTAAAACTTGCATAAGTGTTGGGCTTCCATAAGATATGGGCTGTGTGATTTGAATATTTTTCTTAATGGAGTGGCACATTCTAAGATGAGAATTTCTACGTGCGGATTATGCTGGGTAGGTTTAATTCATGCCTCATTCATAACTCATGCCATGCCTCAGCTTCTGTTTCCAATAATCACATTCCTGATGGGAGGACAGCTCTGGTTTGCCTCCTCCTAACATTCTCTTACTCTTAGTCTTCTGACCTGAAATCTTAACAGATGGCTGCTTGTTTTTGTGGTTCTCAGTTTGTTCTGTCTCAGAAAAGTTCTGAATTACAAATGATTGTAATTTGTGCAACAAGGTACAGATGTGTTAAAAAGTTGCTTTCTCTTGGAGTAATAATATCCAGTTTCACATGTGAAATTAGCAATTTGGAAGCATACTGTACATACTGAGAAGATATTTAAATGGCACTTTTGTGCACCATAATTTAGCCATGGAGATTGTATTTATGTTGTAAGTTTTCCCTTGGTCATGTTTTAGTAACTTCTTAGTTTTACCTGCCTATGAATTTTACTGTAAACCATAATCTATTTCATACCTTTTATACATTTAGCTTTAGATCTTTAGCTTCATCAGTAGTTTTAGGTGTTATATTAATTTTAGGGATTGCTATGTGATTGTTTCCTGTTCTCTATACCTAGAAAAATGTTCATTAAAAAATTCTCCATTTTCAACATGAGAACATACTTTATATCCCAATTCACACAGGTGTCTTAGCCTCCCCTTTTCACTTCCTCTTCACTTTTATTACCTCCAGGAATTATCCTGATAGATTCAGAATCACATAGAACACCCAGCAGGCTTGCAAAATGATTTACCCCCTGTTAATAATGTCACATTTTGTAGAATTACAAATGATGTGCACAAATCCCTCAGTTTATGAAAGCAATTAGTTTCTCAGAAACCACATAAGTAGAGTTATAATCTCATTGCCAAGGTCTACAAAAAGCACGGTATTCAGTTATCTTATGATCACTGAATTTTCAAAATAATACAATTATTGCAAGTTTCTGATAAGTTGACAAGTTTCTTGCACCTTGGGGCAACCTTGTTGTGAAAGGCGCTATATAAAAATAAATTGAATTGAATTAATAATTAGCCTATTTATGTAACTGAGCACATAGGGAAAAGTGACGGTGAGATGCACTCTACAGTATATCTATGGGACACAGTAAGATAATGAAAAGCACTATATTAGAGATATTGAGGTATGAGTAATATTGTTTTATGTAACATGTTGTGCCATTATACATTCTTTCACTTTTCCCAAAAGCAAATTACTTATGGATAAGTAGCAAATGTTTCTTCTTGCAGCAGTAGGTTCCTTAGTGGAGGAAAGAAAACAAATAGGGGCTTTGTGAGCCTATTCCAATGAGAGCACTTTCCTGGTTTCCCAAAAGCCTAAAGTGTAGTTTAGTTGCTGTTTGTTTGTCAGTCACTGTCTAAAGCACCTTTTAGTGCTTATCCCTACTTCACTTAAGAAATGAATTGACTTTGCTGCTGGAATTATCAGAGGAATTTCACTGATGGGAGATTACAGGTTTTTGCCTCTTCTGGAGCAATCCAAAGTAACCAATCTAAAGTAACAAGAGTTTCTCGCAAAGCTGGTTGCCAGTCTGAAGGCTATTTAATCAAGAGCTTGTAGCAGAGTGCCGTTTGCAGTGTTTTTGTGTTTTGGTTTCACATGTAATTTCTCTGTATGGTTTAGTTGATTAAGGTAGCACAGGTTCTTTTTATAAATATTTGCATAGCTAGTTTTTGAAGTATACATTCTATGACTTGACGTAGATAGCAGTACAACACGATGTATAGGCAAATATTATTGTAAAATTTGAAAGAAAATACTTTTGTTTTTTGCTCTATTTTTAGTTTTTCTTTAAGTAGAGTTTTCATTTTGGATTCATTTTATATTTTTAAAGTGCTATATTTTCTTGGATTTAAAACATGGAACGTGTAAAAAATACATTTTTGATTTGTGAAAACATTTTTTAATTTCTGCTTTTTATAACATTATAAAAATTCTAAAAAGTGTATTTTAGAAATGGTTGAAACCCAATAGCAGTTTTAGCCCATTGTAGGGTCTGGAGTGCAGTACGACAGGCTTTCAGGATGGAGACATTCAGGGAGACTTCAACTGTGAATGCTGTCAGATGGTTGAGCAACTTGAGTCCAACAGCTATGGTGCTGAGACCCAACTTTCTGATTTCTGCTTCAACACAGATGTAAGAGAGTTGCAGGCTCTAGTAAATGTGCCGTATACGGAGACCAATGTGTATGAGAAATGTGAGGAGGGGGAAGGGGGATTCAAACTATAGAGCAGAGGGAACAGGTACAGTAACTGCGTGATCGCAGGCTATAGCTTCAGGCAAGGGCATTCACAGAGAGCCCTCAGAGCTCCCTGTGGAACACTACTTCCAGGGTCTCAACCAAATCACATATGGTCCCTGACTGTCTGCAGGAAAATGGGAGGACTGCCGAACACAAGGTCACCCAGGTGCCCACTCTGTCCAGTAAGAGACATACGGAAGGGCTGAATTATTAAAGATACAGATCATGTAATGCATGAGCATTTGGGAGCCTAGTATGTGTGTGGTTTGCCAGTCCCAGTGAATATAAATTTCAGACTGGTATCGATGGAGTCAAGGTGATATTGTGCTCCCTCATAAAACAGCCAGATGAAAATGTTGATTCTCTTAGATACAAAACCACTAAACAAGCGAAATGAACTGGACAGCCTCTTGTTTAGATTCTTTCTTATGTTCTTTTTTGTAAGAGGAAGAAAACTGTTACTTTCTCTGTGGTGTCTTTTTATATATATAACAAGATTTTGTTAATTTTAGTCAGAATGTGGGCCCTAAAGAATCCCAGAAGAATAAAATGTTTTGAATATAATCTGTAAAAGTGCTCTTGGAAATGACTTTTCCAGTGTGGCATCCTGTATCTACCCTGAATGTCTTCTGATAGTTCGTTTGAAAGGTGCTTTATATATAATCTTAAAAAAGGGTTAGTTTGTTTCACCATAGAGCACTTTTTGATAATGATATAGGGTTAAGTTTCATAGCAGTCATAAAAATCCACTGCATGATATAACTACACAATACCCTTCTGGTTTTGCAGGGTGTGGTTGTGATGCAGTGCTCAAATAACTTAAGAGGTCATAAAGCTTCTTTCTTCATGGAAATCAAAGAATAATGAAGACAACGCATAGCCTACTCCGTATTCAAATTTAAGAAGATGATATGACATCTGGTTAACTAGTGAATCACTCAGCAATTGCTGAAGATAACCTCGTAGTACGAGGCACTGTTTGCATCTCTTTGCATTTTATATGTTAATACTGCTGCTATAATTGCTGTAAATATTCCGTGCCCTGTTTGGCACAAATCTGAGCAAAGGTTTTTGCCTTAACATGCTGGAAAAGAATAAATAACCAGATGAAGAAGTTCAAGTAGGTAGCTGCGTCAGCATGCGTAGGCTGCCAAGAAACAGTTAAAGGTTTATTCCATACTGAAAGGAAAAGAGACACAAAGTTTTGGCAGTGGAGCCTTCTCCCAGAGCCGAAACCTTGTCTCTTTTCTTACCTGTTCCTAAATAATCAGATTATTGGAAGTTCATTTTTATTTTTTAAACTATGTAAAAAGTATTGAACTTATTTTCAATAATACGTAAGTAATTTTCAGAAATGAAAGAAAATAGTAATTGTTTAATAGATATTGATAAATACAAGAGGCCTTTGCTGCACTGTCACATAGAGAATTCTAGAAAAATATTTAGAATATGTTTTGGAAGCTGCAACATTTGTAGGCTGCATTGTACATTCATAATAAACCCTGTATGTCCTTTTCTCTGTAAATGTTTGCTTGAAGCGGTCCATGCAAAACAAAACATTGGTAACTTTATATAAAATTTAAAAAAGGGCTTAGATTATTAATTTTCAGAAAATTAAGTGGCTATGTGGTGAAATGCTAAAGTAAGGCCAATTGACCAATAATTCTGACTTCTATTATATGTAAAGTTATGAAAACAATTATTAGATTTAGAGGATCAGCTACTGTGATCAACTTATTCATTGAGCAAACAACAGTAATGGAATATAATATGATATATTTACATTGTCAGAAGGGCTTTGGTAAAGTTTTCCATAAAAGATCAATTCTCCAATTATGGGAAGTTGGCATTCAAAGAAATGTGTGCATCTGATTGGAAAATTAATTATTAAATAATAAAAGTGAGTACAGATAAGAGGTGAATGTTCAAATTGGGCTGATGCAATCCTATACCAGGGATCTGTACTAGGACTACTGTGCTTCCTAATTCATATCACTGATCTAAATTGTGATATACTGTAGTTAGTAAACTTAAGTTTGAAGACAATAACAAAGTAGAAAGATCAACAAATACTGTAGAAGCAAATCCAGGATTTTTCATGCAGGTAACAAAAAATAACTAAAAATACAAACCTGGGAGCACTAAGCTGGAAGAGGCTACTTATGAACACAACTTGAGTGTTTACTTTATACAGTATACTGTACATCTTCCAGACAATGTGGGAAAGCAATAAAATAGGCAAACTATGTTAGGCTAGATAGATAGATACTTTATTGATCCTGTGAGGGAAATCGCAGGCTAAATAGTAAATATACAATTCAAATTAAGGGACTATGTAAAAATTGTACTTAATACTTCTTTGTTCTCATTTAGAACAGTGCAGACTTATCCAAAGTCCTTTATACTTTATTCAAAGGGTTGGGGGGGGGGGATGTGTGTGGAGCAAGATACCCACCCATGTGTTTACCCTGTCTTCCTTCATGAAAAAGGCCGAATAAGTTATTTGGATCAAAAAGCTACTAACTACCAAATAGGTTAGATGGGCTGAATGGGCTCCTCTTGCTTGTTCTCATTTTTAAGTGAAGTGTATAATTTTCATCAAATCTATTCATTTAAACTGAAATGATCAACCTGAACAAGCAAGTAGTTGAACGTTAGAAAATCATGACACATTGCTTATACAGTAACACCTGGGAATATTGAACTCTGTAAACAGCCCTTTTAGATCACTGTGCATGTACTGTAGCACTTGCCTGCTGCAGATTAGTCTCACGCACCAGATGCCCAAATGCAATTCTAAATTGTATCTTCCAGCCCTTTCGACCCCTGATCACCATCACAAAATGGAAATGTTCTAACTTCCATGTTATGTTTATCTTGGTACTTGAACAGGTGACAGCCAACAAGTTGACATTTAGTAAACACTGATTAAATTGTTTCACTACATCAGTTTCAATTTACTTAAAGCATTTGAGCAATTTATTATGCTTTTTATAAGCCGTGTAGCAGGTATACATATACAGCAAAGAAACACTCAGGGTAAAATGGAATGGTTTTATAACATGAAACTCATAATCTAGATGATGTAGAGAATTGTTTTAGGTGCTTTTCATTTATGTCAGGTCTGGTCTGAAAGGTAGAATTACTGGATAAAGTTTCCATCTGAGCTGTCTGGTTTTTGTGTACACAGCACTTACCAATGAGTGGGTTTGAGTCTTTTTTTCCTTTTCACAGATTTTGGAATGCAAGCATATTTTATCAGTACAGTGAAATTTAATTCGTTGTATTTACTAAAGATTATGCATGTACTCATTCTGAAGTGTAAATAGCCAATTTGGGCTAGTAGTAATATATTTTTTCAGGCTAAACTGTTGTTTCTACTGGCTTTGGCCTATGAGCCATGCTCTCTGTTAATCTCTAACTGCTTAATGCCTGTTCTTGTTCATTTGTGATCTTAAAAAAGTCTCTTGGTTGACTTTGTTAGTGCTTTTCAGTAGTTTGTATCCTTCTGCTTGCAATGTCTAAGTTCACAGCATTTATTTAAGACCAGGATATTTTTCTGGTTACTTGACTTTGTACCATCTTCAGGACGCTCATATAGCATTGAATTGTGTAGTATTTTAACTTTACATCCATTTATTTTAAATACTACATTTCCATTGTATGGTGAATATCTGGGACAAATAAAAACTTAGCTGAGCCAATTTATTGAAGCTTTCACATAGAAATTCTCCAAAACAGATGGGTGAGATTTTTATAATATAATTGATAAGCTGTTAGCAGCAAAGAAAATCTGCAGTTTGTTTTTATTAATTTGTTAATTTTGTTAGTGTATAAATTTACAGACTTGAAGCAATTCCACAGTTTCGCTTATTAAAAAAAACCTTGCTACAGGAATTAAAAATGCTTCTTGTATCAGTTTTAAGGTCGTTTGGCATGGCCATGCAGAAGATTTAAAGGAATATTACATATTTGTGTTAACCTCTTTTTAAGCAATTTAATATCATTAATATTGTAACACCAAGAACACTAACATTTTAGAAGGTTTATTTATTTATCATTTGCTGCAGACCTAGTTAATTTAGTCAGCATTAAAAAAAACTCAGCTCTGAATGTAGGCCTTCTGTACCTCTCAGGATAATATTCATACTAGTAAAGTAGATCTATTTTAATTTTTTAAGTTTTTTTAAAAGATTGCTGCTGTGTTATCTCATATGTTCTAAAAAGTATTAAGCATATTATGAGAATAATGCTTTCAAATTGAGTAAGTCCCATATGTATTTCAAATAATAAAGCAAACTAGCAAAGAGAAATATTATATTTTTAGAATTCTTAAAACAAGGACTAGTGAAAGTGGGAATACCACAGTGAAGACCCATTGATATTAACTTATGCTGTCTTTTTTTAATCCTTTGTATTGTTTGCCTTTTCTGAACAAAGAAATTGAATTCATAGAAATATTATATGCTCAACTATGGAGAGGGGAACTATTGCTATTGGCAGTGCTCAGGCACCAAGCAAGCTGAGCTCCAACCTGCAGCAGTGGAACACAGAGTGTGCCCTGTTTTTCTGTCAGGATGTGCTAATGGGCCCTGGCAGCTCAGCGTATCCACTGAGGGCTTTTTTTTTTCCGTGTGTGGTGGACTCAGCTTGTTCAGCAGAAAGGCCTGAGGCTGTGCATTGTCTGCTTTCGGAAGAGTCTACCGGACTGGAGGGTAGGGAGGGGTGGGGGGGAGTATCTGATAGGGATTTTAATACCCCCCCCCCCATTCAGAGAGGGACTAAGCTGTGCACTGCCCTCCTTGCATTATTAATGGAAGAATGTTTTTTTTTTTACGTTGCAGATGACTGAGAGCTAGCCAGGCGTGTTCGACATCAGGATTGTTCAGATTCCCACAGCCATGAATGGTAAGCAGGTTGTTTATTTTTGTGTTTGAGTCTCTGTCTCTCGGTGTATGTGGTACTAGGGAGGGGGGTTTGTTTTTGTGTGTTGGAGCACTGCTGAGCCCAAAAGGACAAAAAGATCTCCTGCAACTGTTAGTACTTTCTCTAAGCCAGTGCTGAATCAATCCATACCTAGCAGATACTGTATGCACTGCAGCATAGCTCTTTTCTTCAAGACTGCATTTCACCATTCACTTTTCATTCCTAATACAGGAACAGGATGCACTGTGTTTGTATTTATATCGGTGACTGTTGTTTTTGTCAAGTCCTTTCTTTTCCTTTTGCACCTTTTCACAATATTGAGCTCAGGTAACTGCAAATAAAATATTAGGTAAAGTGCCCTTACTTTATTTAACATTTAAATTTTATGTTTCTGAAACAGCAGTAAACTGTAAACCAAATGTTCTATCTAGTGGTGCATTTAATAGGTTTTTTATTATCTACGTTACATGTGAATTGCATGTCTAATGTAGATGTGATGATAATTCCTGTATTTAAGCAAGCATTACTGTCATTATTGTATCACCCTTAATTAAGTGCATATTCTTTGAAATTTTGAGTAAAAGGACATCTACAAAGTGGAATACCTTATCTGTCAGTTTTTGTGCCAGCCCAGTTTTCTATACAACCTGAGCAAAATCTTTGCCGTTTGTAGTTCTTTTGGTTATATTAACCATATAATTTGAATAAGGAGATGCAAATTGAACTCCCCATTGTTCTTAATGTGTATATTTTACCCTGATTTAGTTTTTTTTAAGTGCTCATGTATTGTATGTATCCTGACTGGCACTAGTTGACAGGAAAGAAGACAAAGACTAAATATTTCAGACAGGTGGTTTGTCCATGAAAATATTCATGCGGTGTTTAGCCACTGTCATGAGCACTTCAAGAGCTTGTAATCAAAGCCTACAACATACTTCATTCTTTTGTACAACGTACAACACACTTAATGCTTTTGCAGTAAAATAAAACTGCAAGTGTTAGCTACAAAATTGGAATCACTCACAAGCTTGGGTTTTGACACACTTAATTTGAAAAAGTTATTTAATCCATACACAATACATCATATTTGTAAAACTGTATTTGATTTTTATCCTAGATTTACTGAGCACATATTCATCATAGCAAGAGGTAGTTGGAAGTTCGAATATGAGCTTTACTGATCTGAGCACATTATACAGTAAATATTTAATTCTTTATATCTGTCGAATTGTAGAAATGTAATATTCACATCCAATATGTCTGTGACTGCTTATCATATAAACAAATAAACTAGCATATAACTAAGACTTTTATGAACATTGGTAAAAGAATAGAGCAATATGGGGAAATCACTGCAGTTTTTCCTGTTTGGTACTAAGATGAGGAAGAAGTTCTAAAAAGGAAAGTTGTGGTTCTGGGTAGCGGGTTCACGGCTGAACAATTTTCTGTGATTAATCTGCTACAAAAATCTATCCTGTTTCGGGTCAGTCTGGATTCATTACATCTAACTGAATCTTTGCAGCCTTTTTACAGAATAGCTCCTGTGTAAACTTCCTACATCATCCCTTCCTGGTGGTGTAATGGTTTTCCCTTTTAATGTAATATTGTATATAATCTAATGTCCTTAATTTCCTTGTGTATAATTTCCTTTAGTTGACAACAGTGAAGACGCTCTATTGCTCTCAGTGCTCTTCTTTTTTAAAAAAAAAAAACTTTATTTGCATTTACATACTGATGAGATTTAGTGACCAGGGCTAGCTAATGAAGATAATGGTAATACAGTATGTCAACATAGATGGTGGTATTTTATATTGTTTGGTATTTACAGTACGTGGTTACACATGGCAAGTGTGATAAATGCCTGGGAGAAGTCACACTATGGCTGGTAGTAGGGAGCTGCCAGCCTAGGACCCTTGGCCTAAAACATCTTATAGTTTTCTATAACTGAATTTTCTATAACTGTTCTGTTGAGTTCAGGTTCACAAATTTTCTTTCAAATTATTCCACTGAATTCACCACATGCTTAATGTGTTTTGTTTGCAAATGTCACAAAAGTGTATTGGATTTAAGGATGTTTTGGCCAAAAAGTCACTTCACAGAACATGCTTCATTGTCAGCTGAGCCACTGTAAAGAAAATCAAATGGTAAATAATACCTGTCATATTTTCTGTTTTTTTTCTTTACTGCGCTCAGGATGCCTAATTCCTGCTCTCCACCATCTGCCAGTTTCAGCTTTCTCATTTGTGCCATATCCAACATAACAATCCATCAATTTGACAAAATGTAATGCAGATTATTTCAGAAATGAAGTACTTTATGTGTATGTATTTTATGTCATCTACCGATTCCTTCTTGCTGCTAAAATGGGGCTACTTTTATTTATTTTCTTTCCCTATAAATATGGATTTATTTCAGCAAGCAATAGTGAAAGCCAACTGGTGAGGAGGTGGAGATGTGATGAATTGGGGAGAAATACCCCTGGGAAAACAGTTTTTCTGTTCCTGAAAGAAGTGTTAGTTACAATGACGCAGCTTCAAAAAACAATTGGTTTTCAATGTTTTTTTCCCTGACCAGGTTTTATTCTTAATATTCCCAACTCCCAGCACCCTTGTTCTTCTGACCCTAATTGATCTCTAGTTTAAGTCCATCTTAAGAAGCTGGAAGTGTGTAGTAATTACTTTCACACCTGAACTGGTTTCTGGGTTTCATTCTTGCACTCCTTCAGGTTTATACAATGTAAGTAGTCAAAGCTGTGTGGCACAGAGGTGTATTATTTGTAAGTTTTTTTTAATACAGTGTCGTTCAGTAATTGTTTAGAGAGAAATAATGGAGCAACCACGTAAGCAAGCTGAGAAAGGATGAGTGAAATTGTGTTTGTTACAGTTTTTCACAGGAACACAACTGTAACAGCATTTTTGAAACCACAGGTTCAGTACAGGAAGAGGATGTATGTATATGTTGTATTGAGCACAAAGCTGATCAGTTAGCCCCCATTATCCCAAGTTCATCTGGAATGATAAGCAGGAGATACAGGGTGGCTCCAGGACCAGGTTTGCAAACCAAGGCAAAGCATCTTTCATGGGATGAACTTTGCCAATGACATAAGCTGGAGACGGCTGCGGCCGGACATCCTTGGCTGGATCCTTGTAAAGAACAACAGAACATCCCACAGCAGTCAGTTCAGAGGCAGATCAGGTCTGTGCTTCGTCACTGCTAGGATTGAGCTACTAGTCAGGAAGGTCATATCTAAAGCTAACTTTCTAATCTTTTTGTTTTGTTTTTGCGTCTTGTTTCAAACTGAGAACATATCTTGATTCCTATTTTTGTTCACATTTTCTGTGATAATATTTTGTGAAATTTAGTAGATCAAGATGTTTTTCATACATCAGTGTATTTTAATATCTAGTGTTATTATGATGAAGATAATGATGCCAGAGCAATACATATTTTTATTACTGTGCATATATCATTATCCATGGTTATGCATTGATTTAATCAATACATGTAGAATACTATATATCTATATACTATATATCATTGCTAGTACATCTGACTAATTTACAGCATCTCAAGTAGGGGGTATGCTTTTGTCTAGAAAATTGTCAGTCCGTATATCTTTTATTCTGAAGAAAAAATAAATGATTAAATATCATTCAGTACATTGGTCAGGATGTTAGCACAGTGGTTAACATGGCTACTTTGCAGTGTTGGGGACTTGGTTTCAAGCTGTGTGGAGTTTGCATGTTCTCCCTGTGTTCACATGGGTTTCCCTCTGTGAGCTCCATACTTGTAGGTTATTTGGATTCTGGGAAAAATTACCCTGGTGTGAGTGTGTGTGTTGTGACTCCAAGTGTCCTGTGATGCCCTGGCATCCCATCCAGGGTGTATCCTGCCATGTGCCCTTTGCTTGCTGGGATAGGCTCAGGATCCCCAGCAACCCCATATGGGATAAAAAGGTTAGAAAATAGATGGATATCATACATTGATTGATTTGTCTCAGCCATTATTAATAATTATACATTTGTTTTGTAGCTTCACCCAAGGTGATTGACAAGTTATATCACTGAATTAGTATAAACGATTTAGGAGTTGGTATAAGATACCATAGAAAATGTAAATACACAATAGTATAAAGCAGAAGGGTACATTGTAAGACACACAAGTGTAGATTTTCAGTGACATAACATTAATTCTTAGGATTGTTCTGATAGTTTTCGCTTCTGCTCTTTATAAAGAAGCAAAGTAGAAAGTAGTTTTTTGTGAGGAGGAGAGAAGGGATCTTTCTACACCAGTCACACCAGAGGAAACTGGTTGTGCATTTAAAAGCACTGTATGAACAATTTTCCAAGAACCCAGTTTCATATTGACTTATTTATAAAATAAATGCACCACCTTACTTCCAACATCGATTACATCACTGGTGCTGGTCTTCAGTCTTCTCACTCCAGAGCTAATTGGTGTTTTTACCTCCTTTTGGATCAGCACAACTCTTGTTTGTCGCTGTTTTCAGCCAACTTAAAAATAACATCCCCCGTTTTTTTTTCAAATAGAGTTTGGGAAGTTGCTGTGGCTCATATCATTGAAAAGTTCAAACTCTTCTTGGTTCTAAAAACAAAAAAGAAAAAAATCCAATCTTTACCCATCATGTTATGTGTGTGGGGAGATGCAGCATATGGGGCTATATGGTTATTTTAATTGATGAATGTCTGAATGATCTGAGGATGACATTGGTTATTACATGTTTTTATCTTTACCTTACCAAAAAAAAACATACACTCAATTTCTTTTCGGAATTCCTTTTCATGTTTTTGAACATGCTTGTTTATTTGTGTGCAGTAATTCCTTCAACTTTCTTTTAGAAAGTCATTTTTCTCTGTGTACTCAGGACGACATCCTTTTCCTGCAAAATTTCTTAATGATATAATCCATCACTGCCAATTTTCATACTCGGATTTGCTGACATTTAGAAAAGTTCTGGGACTGTTCTGTCACTAGATATATTTGGAGAAAATACCATCTAAATTAGTGAGTATGTTAATTTTCTAGGGACAAGGCTTTGACTTTTTCATGCATTTGATGCTGTAGCTGTGTAGGAAGCTTGGTTTTTGAGGTTTGCCTACACGTGGAACCTAGATGTTTGTCTTGATTCTTGTCTGAAGGATATGATGTCAAGGGCTCAGTGGTATTTCCTGTAGATAATGAGTAAATAAGCAAACACTGATTCAGATGGTAATTGTTCCAACTATATACAGAGATGTGAAAGGTTATGATTTTGTGGCTGACGTTTGAGACTAGTGCACAGCAAAAACATAGGCTGTAGGGAGAAAGGTATCATTTGAGAAGAATAGTAATAAATCACCAATATTATTTTTAGCAAAATTATAATAGTTGATGCATTATGTATTTGTGGGAAAGTATAAAAACCTGTCCTGCTTTAAAGTTTTTTGGGTATTGTATTGGAGCTTCATGTCAACCTTGACTTTGAACTATTTTGTTTTAGAATCTGTGCTAAATTAATTTAAATATTTTTGTGATGTAATATGTGTGTAGAATATTTATAATTCATTAGAAGATTTAACTTGATGTGGGAAGGAAGATTTAAGCATATCTTTTAGAATAAAAAATGTTTTCATTCCTAGTGGTATCTGTTAACTATGAACACAGTCAGAACAACAAACCAAAACTAACTTTTGAATTATTTATTACTTGAGAAGATATGCTTATAGCTGTTGACAGGTGATCTATAAAAAACTAACAACTTCAAAGTTGTTCAAGATGATTCAATATTCTTAAACAAGCAGCTGGATTCGAAAACACCAACCAGACAAGCAAGATCAGCCGAATGGTCACTTTGATGTTTTTTATCATTTCTCAGCTTGAAAGTGCTGGAAACTTTTTTGGGGCATGCATCGGTTGGTATTCTAAAACATTTATATTATGAAATATCTTTTGCCTTAATATTTGACATTAAGTTTTCATCTCTGAGACATGGTTCAGGTTTAGATGAAAGATAAAATGATCCTCAAGTAGACCATGTATGAGTGTTAAATACGATACATGTAAACTTAGTAAACTTAGTGAATATAGCTGAGAATATTGTATTTGCGAAGACAATTTTTGTAATGAAACCTAAAACTTGGTGTGTGTGTACAACACCCATATTTTTAAGTGAAACAGATTTCTGTCAGTATGTTTGGTACCATTATCCTATCACTCTGTGTAGTATCTCTCCACTCTTCTGTTTTCAATACGGTTTGGTCTATGAAGATTTACAGTATATATATTTAGTTTTCAAAATACACTTAAGGGCCTTATGAAGTTAGACAAACCAACTTTGACTCATTGCTTTCTTGCCAGAGCTGTCCACTATTAACAACTGTTAGGGAAGCATGGCTCACCATGTTGCAAGTCCTTCATTATGTAGCGAGAGCTACTTATCAGTACTTTGATATTTAAAATGTGCTTGATTTTGATGGCACATATTATCCTTATACAGGTAGTTACTAAGAAAAAAGTCCCTAGTCACTTTCTTCCTCTGTAATTTCTGTGTTATAACATTGATACTGGCGACATATTCCACTTCATATACCTTGCTGCTGTTTCCATAGATAGGGGTAGGATCCCTAAGAAGTCACGAATCTTGCATAAAACGTCAGTACAGAGAAATAATTATGTAATTCAGTGTGCATTTCACAGGCAAACTTGAAAGTTTACTTGTGATGAATATTTAGAGATTTCTTCCAACTGAGATTCCATCTCTCACTGCCTTCTGATGAAATATTTTTCATACTGAAAACCCACCTGGCACGTATTGACTGTTAGACAGCTATACACTTTTGTAATCCCATTTCTGTGCATATTTTATATTGGACTTGTGCTGTTTATTGTGTTCTGCCATTTTCCCTTGCATTGTGTAAACTCCTCTACTACACTTTGGAAACTACTCAACTATGTGAATTATCATATCATGCTGTTGTAGTCTAAATTTGTACATCACTGTGTCTTGCAAATCATCTTGGATGAAAGATTTGGCCAAATAAACAATTGCATGGATAACGGGAGTTTGAATTATTATTACTGTTAAGAGTATAGTGATTACTGTTGTAAAAGCACACAATTGTGCAGTTTAGGACTGAAATTAAAAGTTTACCCTCTGTTTCTTCAGAGTGTGAACAGTTTAATTAGCTTCTACAATATGAAAGACCTTACCGTTGAGAACAGAGCTTTCAAGAGAATCAAAAACTTTTGAACCATGATGGAAGTTAAAAGCTATTTTATTACATATTACCACCTTAAGGCCAAAACCTTGATAACTCAGTGTATATGCAGGCTTCTGGTGTAAGAGGAGTACTTACACAATTCTAGACAGCAGTAATTTGCTAAAATATAAATTAAGAGTTCCCTTAAACCAAGTAATTGTAATTGAATTAAACCAATTAAAAGTAATTGGTTTAAGGTCTTTCTATTAAAAATATTAATTTTGTTTACGTGAAGGTAAATATATTTTATGTATATTACTTCATAAAAATGTTTTTTTAATAAAATACATTAAATATGCATAGACCATTATAACTGGTTATAATTTATATTAGGTATTCACCAAAAATAAAGCTATATCCATCCAAATACATGTTGGAGATTAATATACAGTATACTTCATAAAGCAGCCATTTATATTGTCCCTGTGTTTTTATACATTTCTCTAAATTTATTAGTTTCATTACTTCATAGTCTTTCTAATATACACCAGACATGAGTCAAAGAACAAAACTAATTTGAGTCTTTGTGTAACTGGCTCAAAATCTCAGATGTAATGTAGTCTCATCAGTTCTATTTTAAAAAGTAATTGGGTGAGAACAAATCGTTTCTTAAGTGCTCGACACGTAAGAAAGTGCCACAAGATATATTCCTGGGCTAAAATGAATGCTCTGCATGAATCTGATAGAGTAATTGAATAATTTAAATCGAAGTACTGTACTCAAAGTTCTCAAAGGGATAGGCAAAGTCATTCCAGTCGTCTCCTTCAGAATCAACAGTGAAACATAAAGCGGAGGGCACAAGTAGAAGATATTTGAAAGTGCATGCAAGGACACTCCTAAGTGTCATGAATATGAAGCAGTTCTATAAGAAAGAATGGGACAGTGAGAGACTGGTGCTGGATTTATGTTTTTCTTTTCTTCTTATAGTTTACCTGTTCTAGTAAAACTAATGTTGTCATTATTGTTCTCTTTATAAGAATAGAATAGAAAAAGCCATTTTTATCCTGAGTATTGTTTTTATAATTATCAAAATTAAGTGAGTTTTATTGAACCCCACATCGCATATATTCCTCTTTTTCTAGGTGGTCGCAGCGTTTGGGCCATCACTCCTGAAGAGAGGGATAAACATGACAAACAGTTTGATGCCCTCCAGCCTACAATGGGCTTTGTATCAGGTAAGAGCAAAAACAAGATTCTGGTAACTGGTTGTGAGAGAACACCTTATGGGTGACCAGTGTCAAGCATTGTTTTGATCTTATTAACCAAAACTGAGCACCCAAAAATCTTACCATTCATCACTGGGCAATTTGAGTTACCCATGCTGATTCCATGATTTTTGACTAGTGTTTAGTAGGAAAGTAGAGATCTATTGAAAACCAGGTTTCTGCTCTAAGTGATGCTGGCAGACTAGTAGGTGTACCTCTGTAGGAGGTACCATCCTTCATACTAGATATGAATTCATGTAGGGGAGTTACACCCATGATCTGGCTTAATTCCACTCTGGACATGCAGAGTTTTACCTCCTTAAAAGACCAAACATACCTTACAGATAAAGCCATTGAAGGAGTTTGTGAAGTTTGCTTAGTAAACAGTATTTAACAGTGGTTTGAAGTTATGTGATATTGTGCCCTTTTTTCACTTGCAGTTTGGTCTGAGTACACTAGTTCACCATGGGGTTAGCAGGAAAAAAAAAACATTGTAGATTTCCACTTGAAAAAGTAATTATACTTAATTAGATCAAAGAAACCATAGATTAGTGGATGCTATCCAAGTTTATCAAGCTCATCTAGTTACATGTCTCTAATGTCTAATAGCCAGCACTAGGATGACCCCCCTCCCATGTATGAAATCCCTTTGAAACCTACCCAGGAAGGAACAATTTAGTATGGCCAATCAACCCTAACCTGTATATCTTTGGAAAGTGGGAGGAAACTGCATTTATTGATATAGTGTGTTGGTTCCTACGGTTCAGGCTCATTGAATTGCCTCTGATGTTACTTTAACACTATCTGAGTTATGTTCTGCATGCAACATGCAAGCTCAATCAAAATGCAAGGCATCTGTGCAGGTTTAGTGCTTAGTATTAGGTGTTTTCATAATAATGAAACATTACCATATTTACAAGTAGTTTGGGATTCTTTACAGAAAAAAATAAAAATGTAAAATAATAATTATCGTATTTTAAAGGTGACATGAAGTAGTTCAGAAAATCACATACTTCTAAACTCATTGATGACTCAACACCTCATTACCTATTCCCTACTGAGACTTTGGCCTTTTAGTTAATGTACTTGAATTTTAGAGAAAAAATAGAATACATTTTTGCTTCTCTATTGTATTGTTCAAGGAACTAACAGCTTCATTTTGGTTTCTATGTCACTGCATTGCTTCCTGATGTCTGTCTGCAGCTTTGTGGTGAAGTACAGTACAGTTGGGCACAGAGTCCCAACATGATCTCAGACCAACACAATGGCTTCATCATAAAAATATCTGCATTCAAATGAGAAGGTGGCTACTAATGTACTTGCGGCAATTATATTTTTTTCTTTTTCACATAATGTAAAACAGCTTTCCTTTATTGCTTCTTGCATGCTATTGTTCCTATGTGAGAATAAGTCCTAAACTCTCACATTCAGTATTAAAAGAACACAGAGAAAAGTAATTTTTATTTCACTTAAATATTAAAGATGTGATTAGATTTGTGTATCTTTTAAAGCTTTAAGCACAACAAATGGTAACCCAATATTTGTTTGCAGTGTTTTTTGGTATATTCACTATTGATGGAAAAGTAGGGAAGTTTAGTATCTTAAAAAAAAAGAAACCAAATAGTCTTCATACACTGACTCCCCCATTTATTTCCTTTGTAACAATTGTTTATGAAACGCTCTTTGTCATGAAAAAAAGATTGTGTTGATAGCATTTCCCAGAAATGGGATGTGGTGTAGGAGTAAACCTCAGGTTTCCTTTCAAATTCTTCTTTCTTCTGTGTTGCAACACCATATGGCCTGACAAAAAATAACTAGACACTAGAAAACGTATATTTAGTTTACAGGTACTTTTGTGTCCCTCAGATAATTTGTTTGTATGAATGTCATGTCATTCTACCATTAAAAGCTTGTTTACATTTAGCATTTTTATTTTTATTTGCATGTGTTTATTAAACTATTTAGTAGATTTTCTATTGTCGTTAGTTTTATTTCAACAAGTTATTTGCTTTTTGGATCTGGATATCTGGATCTTGATACCTAGTAGTAAGGCCTCAGTCAGCAGATCTCAGAATAGGTGCATGATTAAACCTATGCCATAAGACTTTAAGATGACCTAGAACTAGACTGCTCAGTGCTTTGTATGTGATCAGGTTAATTTTGAAATCTGTATTCGATTTCACAGGAAGCCAGTATAATTACAGAGGATGGGCATAATGTGCATAAATAAATATGAGTACAGTTACAGAGTACATTTACATAGCATGTGAGCCAGAATTGTCAACATACTGAAGCCTATTTTAGTACCTTAAACAATACCCAAGTAACTACTTATGAAAACAGACATGAGGAGGCCTTTCGGTCCATCTGGCCTGTTTGGTATTTCGTTGTTAATTGGTCCAAAGATCTAATTCAGTTGTTTCCTGAATTAAGTCAAAGTATCGGCTTCAGCAGTGTAATTGGGTAGATTGTTTCATATACCCACAACCCTTTTAAGTAAAGGTAGTTATGTAAGCAGTTGTCCTTTGATAAAATAAAGCCAATATTTCGGCATTAGATACATGGAGCATAAATCTTAACCAAGCAGTCTTATGCAGGCCCTGTAAATGCTATGCATAAAAATGAACTAATAATCCCTACTTCACAAACATCCTTGACATCATCCTATTGCTTAAATAGAGCTTGTTCATTTGTGTACCAAGAGAGGTTTGTGTAAAGTGGCTGGATGGGATGAAGGGGCTGCTCTCTTTTGTAACCTCTCTTATGTTCTTAAAGAAGAACAAGGAATGACACTGGTTTTTCTAGGAAATGCAGTAGATTAGTTGAATTCCTCAAATTCAGTCTGCAGAAGATGATAGATATAGAACTATCAGGTTCAGTAAGACAGCCCAGTTAGTATTTCATGTTTAAACACAATATGAATGGATTGAACTCTGAATGGATACAGTCAGTTTTAACTGCCCTGACTTGGTTAGTACAGTATGTTTATTGTATTTAGATCTTACAGAAGTTCTATAGCATGGAAAGGGTGGATTGTGCACCACCAGGCATCCTGAATAATCACATCATTGCTGTGTTTTTGTATTTAAGGGTTTTGCTGTATATTACTTATTCACTCAGTTGTATTGAAATCCCACAGCATAATGAGCTACATCCATCAACTGCAGAGGTGCAAAGTTTCGATTCAATCTTTTTGTTTGTTCAGGAGATCAGGCTCGGAAGTTCTTCTTGCAATCGAGTCTTCCTGCTCCAGTCCTGGCTGAGATATGGTGAGCCCAACGGCCAATAGTTTCTGATATTTTATCATGGACTTGACAGACTAGCATGGATAATTTGAAGTCTTTTTTAAATAAAAGACTAGAAAATGTTTATAACATTGTTTATGTTACCTTCAAGTTATCTTCATTTCTAAATGTTTATATTACCTTACCATGAAAGGTTTTCATTTATAGAACTTAATGCTCCGTTAATACAGAACCTAGAATGTCTATTTCACACAAATATTCAGTTTACACATCATTTTATTCCATATTATTTCTGGGGAAGGAACATTAAATGGGCCCTTTTGATAAAAACAATGTTTACTAATATTTTTTAAAATTGTTTAGTTTTATTTGGAAGGTATTAAAAAAAGTTTAGGATTGTAAAAGAAATAAACATTATCCACCATATATCACTACGCATTAGTGAAACAGGTTTGTTTATGTCTTTGTTGTGGTCCATTGCCAGGAGTGAAAAGGGATTTTTCAAAATGTTCTCCTAGCAAGTCACTTTCTGTCTGCAATCTGCATCTGTTTCTCCTGGAATTACTTATTAACTAAAAATAGCAGTTATCAGTGTAGAATTTCAAGATGTATGCATGGGAGAACTAACACCAGTTTCCATGAAAAAGACACATGGTTAACATGATAATGATTCCTGTTAAACGACCACTTCATTACCTGGCCTGAACATCACCATGTGGTGGCCCAGCTTCTTCCTTATGTGACTCTTAGACATGTCATATTTACCGAATGCAGTATATTGAACTTCAGCCTGGCTTCACAGCTAAAACAGATACCTTTTTGAACGTATATATTTTTTTTAATTTGTTTTTACAAACAGGGCCCTAGCAGATCTGAACAAAGATGGGAAAATGGACCGCCTAGAGTTTTCCATTGCCATGAAATTAATCAAGCTCAAACTCCAGGGCCACTGTCTGCCATCAGCTCTCCCAATCATAATGAAGCAGCCACCAGTGCAGTCGCCACTGACGTCATCACGCTTTGGTAAGGTCAAAGAGTGAAGGGTAGGGAAATCATACAGATTCCAGATCTAATCTAAATGAATAACTAGTCTGCTTGGTTAATTGTAGAGGATCATTTGACCATGATTTGCTTTGGATGAAGCCACTGAAGGAGACCTTGAAGCTGTGCTGTATTTGAGTTACCTTGCAGTGAACAGGGATTGGTCTGGATTCATCAGTCCACACCATACTTAAATTGACCTCAAATTAATCATTTTAGTTATAGCTAATCTTAAAATTGCACTTTTGATTTAGATTTCCAAAATAATTAAAGCCATGAACATACCGTATCTCTTCTGACCATTCCATAAATTTAGTTCACTTTCTTTTTAGAAGGATTATCGAAATGTCCATTGCTTTTACTAATTTAAATAAGCACTGTGGAAAAACATATTTGATTATCAAAGTATCTCAGATATTTTCAATATGTTTATGATATTTGAATATTTTTACATTTGGGTTTCCTGTGATTTAATGATGTACGACAAGTCTAAAATAACTTTACTATTCAAAGAATTTCAACTTAAATTGAAAGGCATTTTAGTGTTCCATTACATGGTCCCCAGTGGAAATCCCTTTATCCTCCGTGTGCTTCCTTTTTCATTTGCTTTTACATGAATTGGAGGAGCAAACTTGGTGATTTAAGGGCTTTGTTTTGCAGAATAAAATGGAATGCTTTAGGTGATGCATGCTTTCACAAAAAAAAATGTGAAAATGAAATAAATGACTGGTCTATTCATCTCAGTGCTTTTGGTTTGTGAAATGAAAATTAAAATGGCTTTTAATGTCCTGAGATCTGTCTTGTGAGGTTTGCTGATTTGCTTTCACCTAGGAATGGGAAGTATGCCAAATCTCTCTGTTGTTCCTGCCATGCCCATGACCATGCCCATGTTCGCTCCTTTGCCACTTACTACGTCGATGAGCCCCTTGAGCCCGATGGGGCTGAGTGCCCCCCTGGTGCCTTCTGTGAGCCCCTCAGCGTTGCCGAATGGGACCGCTGGCATCCTTCAGCCTTCCCCTGCCTCATTTACTACAAGTAAGCTGCAGCATTCGCTGACAATTCACATGTTCTCTGATACTCTCCTGTACTATCCTTCCCATTTCATTTCTCATCCTGCAGCTTGCTGAGCTTTATTGGAGGAGGTGCTGGAACCTTACGCGTGCTCTACAGTAATCTGAGGTTTCCTTTGTAGAACTCCATTTAGCATGAAGTGATCCAAAAGAAAAGAAATAGTATATCTAGATAGAAATAATAACTAAATGAGACTGAGCTGGTATAATACTTATCATTGTGCTTCTTTTGGAGTTCAAAGAAGGTTAATGTTCAAACCATAAAAGTAAAAATGAGCTCTGAGTGAACACCTGGTTTGGGTAAGGAAATATTCCAGATAAACCCCAGCTCTCATTTGTATAGTTTATCTTATATGTTGGGTCAACATCCACAGTGAACACTGAATACAGCGAATGTCTGTGGTGTGTATGTGGAGGAGGTGGTTAAATTTTTTTTTTCTTTGTAGTTTTTGCTGACATTTTCTTCTTTTACCCATGAAGTGTTCAGCTTGAACATTACAACCTTCAGCTAAATTATTATATTCACTCTAAGAAATGTGAATAAATCATTTGAACTTCAGCTAAATGGCATATCATTAGAAGGAGGCAAATACCTTTTCAAGTCACTTTAAAAATATTAAATGAGAGAGAGAGGGCAATAATCTATACATATGTTTCAGCTTTTAGTATATTTCCTATTTTATTTTTAGAGTTGATTAGCTTTAAAATCACAATGTAATCAAGCTACACATACTCCAGAGTTAATATTGTGTTATTGTGACTGTTGTTTCTGTTTTCTCAGTACTGCCTCTGACTAGTTCTGTACCGTCATCTTCAGTGGGATTAGGAGGTACCGGAATGACAAAAACACAGTCCTTATTAGACTTGGGGTCCAGCAGGTGAGACTGACCTTGAAATCATAAATACCATAATAGGAGCCCACAAATTTATCATTACTTCATACATTATGCTATGTGTGTTAGATTAATATTATCCCATTTTATTACAAATTGATCATTAATGCGTTGAAGAGATTTTCATTTAGAAAAGCAGCACTAAACTTAGATACCTTTGTAATACAAAATATGATATATACGGATGTAGTCAAATCGATATCTTCTACCAAAGCCAAAGTCCAGTTTTCAAATCTGCTGTCAGTCAATAGGTTGTTCTCATAGCAACAGAAGCCACTTCACCACAAATATCAGCCAGAAGCTGGTATTTCAGTGCTTGTCTAAAACTCAGTATCTACAGTATTTACCCAAATACAAAACAACATAAAATGATACTATTTCAAATTATTGTGCCTGAAGCACACTCATTTTTTATTAAGTGAACTATAAATGCATTGGATGGAAGAAAAAATTAAACTCTTGTGCAGAACCAGTAATACAAAACATGTAAAATATTAATGTCCCCATCATTTCTCTGGTACAGCAATTTTTTTAGAAGAACAACATCAAGGAAAATACATGCATAAAAATAAATGTCTTTTGCCTTGTGCTTGTAAAATTAAGCCCACATTTGACACATCATGACAACAGATACTGCACAATAACTCTGAATTTCATTTTTACTAGTGGTAATTAAGTAAATTAAGTCATTTTTAGGCTCTTATTGTGTCGGCTAGGCTGAGTTTCCATTAGATGTTCACCTTGCCTTTGTCCAGTTTTAATACAGTCATACATCAACTTCTTGGTCATTGATCTTCAGAGACTTTAGTTTGCTTTTGCAAACTTTGGCTTCTAATATAAAAAATAATAATTTAAATTTGTCTTTTTATTTTAAGAACACTGAACATTGGTTTGTTTTTCAGCCTACAAACATTTTATGAGTGATATCATCAGAACTATCAATTTATTCATCATATTGAAGCTGTAACGCCTCTAAGATGGCACTAATGAATAAAAGAAAATAGGGAAAGTTCTTACCAAATTAGTGTTCCATAAACTGATTTAGTGCACTAAAATGTAATGTCACATTGCAGTGGTGATTATTAAGGTTCTCTCCGTTCAAAATTCTTTTTTCATTACAGAACATTTACTTCCCAATAGACGATGGCTTACTGAGATTTGTTCTGCATTTCTTGAATAAGAATAAGGTTCTGTGTTCCTTCTGAATATTGTTTGAATGTTATAAAAGCAGGTCATCATATTGCAGAAACCTTTTTATAGTCAAGTTAAAAACTAAACAGGTTTATTTTCCTTTTCTTGCAGCTCAAATTCATCCTCAACAACCTCTCTCACAAGCAACTCTCCCAAGGCTGGTTCTGGTGACTGGGCCGTACCTCAGTCCTCACGGCTGAAATACAGACAGATTTTCAACAGCATTGATAAAGCCATGACGGGCTACCTCTCAGGTGATTGGTTAACATTTGTGTGTTCTCAGGACTGCACTGTGCAGATATTTCATAAATCAGGACATGAGCAACATATGCATTGATCAAAAGTTGTACATTTTTTGTTTATTAATCCAGGACTGATGTAACTGTAGTATGTTCAGTGTCGAATAATATCGCAATGCGCTCTTTTATTGTGCGGTAACTGAACTGAGTAAAAGCTATTAAAACACCCTACAGCAGAATGGTTTATTATAGTATTGAAATCTAAAACCATACTGGTGTGTCTGATGTCAGAAAACAGCTATGAGGTAATTACCTACAATATTTAGTGTCAGCAAACGTATTTCAAAATCATTTAATGAGGCATTTGGACTTTCTACAATTTAGCATCTATTTACATAAGAAATAAGCTATATATTCTTTGTGACCTGTAGAGAGACATGATTTAAGGAGAATCCCAAATTTCTCTAAAACACAAATGTCAGTGTTTTTGCTTATCCAAATTAATTTTGTATCGTGGGTTTTAATTATCAGTACATTATTATTCATTACATAACATTTAACCTGATTTAAAAATAACCAATTAAATATATCCAGATAAATTCTTTGTTTTCACAGTTAGTTTCCCTATAACAACAGGAGTTCTGAACGGCAAAGTGCTGTTTATTTCTTGGCTGTTACCTCATCAGCAAAAATAACTCTGTTCCAGCTAGACCAGTTTTATTGCAGCTGAGGTGTTAAAAGGCTGAATTGTAGTGGAACATTTAAATCTGTAAAAGGTTATCTTGTTCCTTGCCAGTGTAAAATGAATACTCTTATTGAGGTATTAGAAATATGTGTGGAATCAAAGAGGTGTTGCATATTACATGGAAAATGAGTAGTTACTTTTGGTACAGTACATTGTAGATTTAGACAATTATTCCAAATCGAACCTATGTTTTTGTACTGTTGCTTACTTAATATATACACAAATCCTACTCTGTTTTCAATGGAATATTTATTGGAAACTGTTTAGTACACCTTATTACTAGCATATCAGGAACTTTTTTCACAGGAAATTTCAAGAAATCAGATATTGTATAGAGTTTAAAAAACAGCGATATAAAACAAATTAAATAAAAAGTTTGTTTGAAATCATGAACCACTATTACTGCACACAGACAGAGGCCATTCATCCAATTGTGTGGCTTGTTATAGTGGTTTTTATCTACCTAAATTAATATTGGTTTGCCAAAGCAAAATTTTTGAATACTAAAACAACCATGACTTTTCCATTTTCCATTAATTGTTGCATTTATTTTTGCTTTGAAAGTGTAGAATAGGTTGTGAATATAACAAATTTTAATCGCTATTTCAAAGTGTCTTGACTGCAATCAGTAAAGCAACAAAATCTAAAAAATGTACAAATGTACATTCACACAAATGTGAATACTTTTGCAAGGCATTGCATGTGTATACTTGAATTATGTAACTCACAAGTAAAAATATAAACTTTTTTTAGATTTACTTATCTATAACCCTGTTAACCAGCTTTCAAATTACAGTATGATTCAAAAGTATTACTTGAGTGTGGTCACATTAGTGGTATTTGTCAGGATTAAAGGAATTTACAGAAAAAAAACACATTATATTTACTCTAGCATAACAACGTGTCATTTTAATATTTTCTTTCTACATCATAAAGGGTACAGTGGTGATTGGGTAATATTGGAATATTGCTTCATGATACTGGTGCAGAGCAGTACAGTGGTTAGCACTCCTGCCTCGCAAAGCTGGAAACAGGGGTCAAAATCCAGACATGGGTTGCTATCTGCCAGGATTTTGTATGTTCTCTCCATGTATGCGTGGGTTTCCTCATTCAGTCCAAACACGTATTTGTAGGTTAATTGGCTTCTGGGAAGGTGGGCCTTAGATGTGAGTGTGTGCGTGTCTGTCTTTTTGTCCCGACACACACACACTGAAGCTGCCTTGTGCCAGTTACTGTCAGACATAGGCTCTGACTCCTGATTGGAAAAAGCAGTTAGAAAAAGAGATGGATGGGGACAGTAGTAGAATCTAGCTGGAGTAGCTGTGTTTTTTCTTGGGTTAATGTCCCTGCTCTGAAGTATCAATTAAAGAAGATAAATGCCTCTTTTTTTGACCAGATGCTTACAGGAAAGGCAGCTGGCACCGAATCCTTGTGGTTTACATATGTTGCAATCATAAAAAGCTTGTTCTGTCAGTGGCTCACAAAACCTTTCTGAGAAAAGTAATACATAAAGGAAAGCTGAATCAATGGCCAGAAGTAACAAAAACGCACTCAGGGTTTTCTGATAAACATGTAGATTGTAAAGGCATACATTGTTAATACCTCAATCTAAACGTACAGTTAACAACTCCATTTCACAATATCACCATCCTTCTGTCAACACAGAGCACATTTTGAACACTCTTCTAGGCTACAGTTCAGGAAAATTCAAATCATGTTGTTATTGACAAAACTATTGAACTCATGTTACATGATGAAAGGAACTTCATGTCAGGAATTAAAAATATCTATAGACCTTTTTCGTTTAAATGTGGCGCATCATGTGTAACCGGTGGCCCATAAATCATTTTTGAAGGCCACCAGAGAATGCTCATCCCCAGCGCAGTCTGGCCATGTGATCCACACACCTGCGTCTGTTTTGTTTAATGATTTGACTCTTCTCATAGCACACCAATTTGTTTGATCTTAGCATCTGTTGGCTTTCTGATCTGCTTTTCTCCATTGATTTTGAAGTAGCATTTGGCGTTTTGTCAGTCTTTCGTTAGGAATTAATCTTTTTTCCAAGCTGAAGCAATTCTTTTCATTTAACTTTTCAGCCTTCCATTTAGATATCTGTCTTGAATCCTTACTGTTCTTCTTATCTGGACTCATTTCAGAGCAGTATTGGCCTTTTTGTAGTTTTGTGGAGGACAATTTTCTAAATGAGGTTGTGCTTTTAACAATTATGATGTCATTGTTATTTCTGACCAGGACCTTTCGTTTCCATGGACATGTTAAGTGCCAGATTGTATAGGAAAAATACAGTTTCTGTTGTAGTGAAAACAAAATCACTATATGCCTTGTTTATTCCTCGTGGTAGAGAAGAGGTCTTTACGAATACATTTGCATTTTCCAGGTCCTCAAGTTAGGAATGCTCTGGCCACATCAAATCTCACTCAAACTCAGCTGGCTACAATATGGTAGGAACTTTTTCTTCATTTTACTGTTTTACATAACAGCAGTCATCAAAGTAGTATTAAAGTACCATCTAGGCTTTATATTTTCTCAAAGGACTACTATTTTTAGTTTATGTAAAAAATTTTTTTAATTCAATCTTATTTTGATAAATAAAATAATACCTTAAAGGGGAACTGCGTCCCAATTTCTCAGACCAGTTATTAAATCTCAGTAACAAAATAAATTAATTTATGGTATTGCAAAATTTTACAAATTTCGCATTAAGTGCAAAATCATGAACTTTGTGAAAGTATTGTACTGTTGCCATGTTGTCGCAGGCAGACAAGAAACAGCTGGGGGGTGAGATTGAGAGTTCACACAAATTGTGAGGCGAAGGTGGCCCTTCCTGCTCACTAGTCGCTGTAAGCAAATGAGAAATATGGTCTACTGACAATGATAATCCTTCTTTAATTCTCTTTGAACTCACATATTTATAGTACATTATAAACAACACCTCACTGTTGTGCATTTGGGAGGTTCAGAATGTAATGGTCACACGGATTGGATCAGCAGAAAGTCTGTTTCCTTTTCCAAGAGATATTCAGCTAGCCAAGGGTAATAAGCATCGACCAGTTTCTCAATGAGATTCAGTGTGACGTAAGATCAAAAGAGTACAGGTTGTGCAGCAGACATTTCAACCCAGAAAGGTTTCAGCATGATCTGTATGCCGAGTTAACAAGCAAGTTATATTTGTCTGCAAAACCGTCTCAAAGTCGATATGCTGAATTCAATTCAATTGCACTCATTCAAATCAGCTGCTCTAGCAATGGCACGGGCTATGGTGCAAAAATATAAGTCCCGCTAGATTTTTTCTTTTAGGTGTAATTTATCATAAAATATCCACCAATGTAAATGACAGAGTCGTTTTGAAAAACTTCAAAGTGACTATGAGTGTATTTTAGTTGGTTGGCAGGTTGCTCTTTCTTGTAAAACTAAAATATCTAAAAAATGTCACCTTGTATGTGTCAATTTTATGAACATATTTAAAATTAATATAGTAGCAACATTTTGCTTGTTTTAGAGCATGTTCACAATGTAATAGGGCCGCTTTTGCATCACCAGAAGTTTCTTTGGCTCATTCTGTATCGGAAACAATGACGACAATATGGCCTTATGCATACATTGAAACGTTGTCTTTTTTGTGATGTAAATTTGAGGTTCTACACGTTACATTTTAATGTGGTTTGAAATGCACTCATCTTTGCCGATTCTTTATAATGTTGAAATATAACAAAGTAGCAATAGCATTGCAGTTCCCCTTTAAAACAAAGACACAAACAGTATAAGTGAGTGGGAGATGTTAGTTTTGTAAGAATAGATTATACATTAATGGATACAGTATTCCCCAAGACAAGAACTAAAGACAGGGAAAATCAGGTGATACATTCTTCTCCATTGATCAGAGCAAAGCCTCCTAGATGACACAAAATGAAATTTGTAGATCACTATAAACAACTTTCTCAAAAGCTGGTGTAGGGATTGATTTGTGTACGTAAAAGGTTCATTCAAAATATGGTAAAGCACTCTGCATGGGGAGGAAGAGATGCAGACAGCTGTTGTGTGAAATGCTTGCAGAAAGAGTATGTGACATTTCAGAGCAACTGGAAGGTGAAAAGTGCACTGTGTCACAAACACTATGGTATTATGTACAATTATGGTATTCTTTATGTTTGGCCTAAATACAGTATAGTTCAAATGTTTCTTTTCTGATTGAGACATTTGTGGTTACTCAGAAGAATATTCTGAGATATAAAAACTGTTTGGAAAAGTTTGTGTTTAGAACACTGCAGACAACAATATACATTTTGTGTTCCAGTCTTGCTCTCCAGAAAATGTCCCTTCTGTAAAATTAAACACAATTTAAAAATTCACTTAGCTGTGCTGTGACTTCTAGCATCCTTATACTGGATAAAGAAAAATGATTCATTTTCAGTAATCTAGCACAAGAAGTATTTCTTCTTGATAACTCAGAAACTGTTACTTTGATTCTGAGTTGTTTAAAGTCTTTATTTTTGATATCCTCTTCAAAACTGTATAAACATAACATACATTTAAAGATGTGTAGATAACACCATTACTAGGATATACACAGAAGTTGACATGTAGCCAGTCACACTTGACACATTTATTCATCTGTTACAGAATCAGACCAATGTACTTAGATTATGACATTTTTTTTCTCTACACTGCACATCCTTGTTTTACAGCCATTAGACATGATATGAAAGTTAAACCCTCACACTTCACACATAATTGAATATAATGTGTATTTTTATATATGTGCAATTTTATGTTTTGATCTGGTGTGTTTAATTGCGGAAGGAAAGTGTTGAAAGATCAGATTATCATTAAAAAAATACAGTCTAGTCTCATTATGTTCGGTTATCAATGTAGGTTGAAAAGGAGTAAAAAATGCTATATTATTTGCAATGTATATAATGAAATGCTACAGAAGTATAATATGAAGTAATGTCTCTCTTCATTTAGTGCATTTATGTTTTAGTTATTTTTATATTTTGCTGGAATGCCAGTCAGTGAAACCAAATTTTGTCAGTACAGATAGAAATCCTAAGATGCCATCCTAAGAGCCAAATTATAGAACTGTCTGTCTTCAGGAACCTTGCTGATGTCGATAAGGATGGAAAGCTCAAAGCGGATGAATTTATTTTGGCCATGCATCTTGTTGACATGGCGAAAACAGGACAGCCACTTCCTCTCACTCTGCCTACCGATTTAATACCTCCCTCCCTCAGGTATGGAATCATTGCTGGATTTGTTATACGTTCCTGTGCAAAGTGGTCAATATTGAATTTTGATTTATGAAAATAGATCAAGTAAAGCGGTACTCATCGGTGAAAACAACTGCTTTGTGATCTAATGTAATCTAATGAAAATGGGTCATCAGTGAAAAGAAGTTCCTAGTCAAGGATTTGGAGAAATGTCAATGGCCTGTTCAGTGTCTTCTCTAATTCATTGGCTATGAAAAGGCAGTAGCCAGGTTTTTGCCACCAGTACCAGTATAGCAGTTGTTGAAAGCAGTAACAGCCTTTAAAGAGGCACCTTAGACATGTTCCACAGGATTGGTGATTCCTTAATCTGGTCAAAAGTCCTCAACCACAACCCTGGCTTGGTGAGGACAAGAACAGTCAATTCAGATAAAAGTGAACCCACAACTCCAGTTGTTGAATCAGGAATCAGTTGAATGAACAGATGAACTATTAAAGAATAAACCAGTAGTTGCCTATTAAGCACATAGAAAGAAGTGCAGTTAATAACAAAGAAGACTCATTCCCTCATTTTAAGGGTAGCCTTCTCATACACAAGCATGTTTCTGAGCTCTGGTTGCACCTTGCCTGTATGTTG